>NW_025960876.1:0-47497 GCF_023159225.1 Perognathus longimembris pacificus | reverse complement strand
AGCCGTTTATCAGTAAATATCTCCAGTGAGATTAAGAAAAGCAGTAGCTTAATAAATTAAGTACTTCCTGGTATGGATACTGTACTGGTAACTCCCCAAAAGAATCTGGATTGTGGTTTGGGAACAGAGAAAAAAGCTCATTTAGGACCTGCACTTACGAAGGGGGTAGGCAGCTGCAAATCAGGGAGTAAACCTTCTGAGAATAAAAACAGCTGGAGCTTGTTAAGGTAATTACACAGGGGAAAGGATAATGTCCTGGGAACTCCTCAGAAGAATCTGATTTGTGGTGAGGGGAGAGAGATAAAAGCTCATTTAGGAACGACATGTACATGCTGCGTAGGTAGCTGTTTATCAGTAAATATCTCCACTGAGATTAAGAAAAGCAGTAGCTTAACGAATTAAGTACTTCCTGGTATGGTTACTGTACTGGTAACTCCCCAAAAGAATCTGGATTGTGGTGAGGGAACAGAGAAAAAAGCTCATTTAGGACCTGCACCTACGAAGAGGGTAGGCAACTCTATAAAAGGGAGTAAACCTTCTGAGAATAAAAACAGCTGGAGCTTGTTAAGGTAATTAGACAGGGGAAAGGAAAATGTACTGGGAAGTCCTCAGAATAATCTGATTCGTGGTGAGGGGAGAGAGATAAAAGCTCATTTAGGAACGACATGAACATGCTGCGTAGGTAGCTGTTTATCAGTAAATATCTCCACTGAGATTAAGAAAAGCAGTAGCTTAATAAATTAAGTACTTCCTGGTATGGTTACTGTACTGGTAACTCCCCAAAGAATCTGGATTGTTGTTTGGGAACAGAGAAAAAAGCTCATTTAGGACCTGCACTTACGAAGGGGGTAGGCAGCTGTAAATCAGGGAGTAAACCTTCTGAGAATAAAAACAGCTGGAGCTTGTTAAGGTAATTACACAGGGGAAAGGATAATGTACTGGGTACTCCTCAGAAGAATCTGATTTGTGGTGAGGGGAGAGAGATAAAAGCTCATTTAGGAACGACAAGAACATGCTGCTTACGTAGCTGTTTATCAGTAAATATCTCCTCTGAGATTAAGAAAAGCAGTAGCTTAACGAATTAAGTACTTCCTGGTATGGTTACTGTACTGGTAACTCCCCAAAAGAATCTGGATTGTGGTGAGGGAACAGAGAAAAAAGGACATTTAGGACCTGCACTTACGAAGGGGGTAGGCAGCTGTATATCAGGGAGTAAACCTTCTGAGAATAAAAACAGCTGGAGCTTGTTAAGGTAATTACACAGGGGAAAGGATAATGTACTGGGAACTCCTCAGATGAATCTGATTTGTGGTGAGGGCAGAGAGATAAAAGCTCATTTAGGAACGACATGAACATGGTGCGTAGGTAGATGTTTATCAGTAAATATCTCCACTGAGATTAACAAAAGCAGTAGCTTAATAAATTATGTATTTCCTGGTATGGTTACTGTACTGGTAACTCCCCAAAGAATTTGGATTATGGTGAGGGAACAGAGAAAAAAGCTCATTTAAGACCTGCACTTTCGAAGGGGGTAGGCAGCTCTATATCAGGGAGTAAACTTTCTGAGAATAAAAACAGCTGGAGCTTGTTAAGGTAATTACACAGGGGAAAGGATAATATACTTGGAAATCCTCAGAATAATCTGATTTGTGGTGGGGGGAGAGAGATAAAAGCTCATTTAGGAACGACATGAACATGCTGCGTAGGTAGCAGTTTATCAGTAAATATCTCCACTGATATTAAGAAAAGCAGTATTTTAATAAATCAAGTACTTCCTGGTATGGTTACTGTACTGGTAACCCCCAAAAGAATCTGGATTGTGGTGAGGGAACAGAGAAAAAGCTCATTTAGGACCTGCACTTACGCAGGGGATAGGCAGCTCTATAAAAGGGAGTAAACCTTCTGAGAATAAAAACAGCTGGAGCTTGTTAAGGTAATTACACAGGGGAAAGGATAATGTACTGGGAACTCCTCAGAAGAATCTGATTTGTGGTGAGGGGAGAGAGATAAAAGCTCATTTAGGAACGACATGAACATGCTGCGTAGGTAGCTGTTTATCAGTAAATATCTCCACTGAGTTTAAGAAAAGCAGGAGCTTAACAAATTAAGGACTTCCTGGTATGGTTACTGTACTGGTAACTCCCCAAAAGAATCTGGATTGTGGTGAGGGAAGAGAGAAAAAAGCTCATTTAGGACCTGCACTTACGAAGGGGTTAGGCAGCAGTATATCAGGGAGTAAATCTTCTGAGAATAAAAACAGATGGAGCTTGTTAAGGTAAATACACAGGGGACAGGATAATGTACTGGGAACTCCTCAGAAGAATCTGATTTGTGGTGAGGGGAGAGAGATAAAAGCTCATTTAGGAACGACATGCACATGCTGCGTAGATAGCTGTTTATCAGTAAATATCTCCACTGAGATTAAGAAAAGCAGTAGCTTAATAAATTAAGTACTTCCTGGTATGGTTACTGTACTGGTAACTCCCCAAAAGAATCTGGATTGTGGTGAGGGAACAAAGAAAAAAGCTCATTTGCACCTGTACTTACGAAGGGGGTAGGCAGCTGTATATCAGGGAGTAAACCTTCTGAGAATAAAAACAACAGGAGCTTGTTAAGGTAATTACACAGGGGAAAGGATAATGTACTGGGAACTCCTCAGAAGAATCTGATTTGTGGTGAGGGGAGAGAGATAAAAGCTCATTTAGGAACGACATGAACATGCTGCGTAGGTAGCTGTTTATCAGTAAATATCTCCACTGAGTTTAAGAAAAGCAGTAGCTTAATAAATTAAGCACTTCCTGGTATGGTTACTGTACTGGTAACTCCCCAAAAGAATCTGGATTGTGGTGAGGGAACAGAGAAAAAAGCTCATTTAGGACCTGCACTTACGAAGGGGTTAGGCAGCTATATATCAGGGAGTAAACCTTCTGTGAATAAAAACAGCTGGAGCTTGTTAAGGTAATTACACAGGGGAAAGGATAATGTACTGGGAACTCCTCAGAAGAATCTGATTTGTGGTGAGGGAAGAGAGATTAAAGCTCATTTAGGAACGACATGGACATGCTGCGTAGGTAGCTGTTTATCAGTAAATATCTCCACTGAGATTAAGAAAAGCAGTAGCTTAATAAAATAAGTACTTGCTGGTATGGTTACTGTACTGGTAACTCCCTAAAAGAATCTGGATTGTGGTGAGGGAACAGAGAAAAAAGCTCAATTAGGACCTGCACTTACGAAGGGGGTAGGCAGCTGTATATCAGGGAGTAAACCTTCTGAGAATAAAAACAGCTGGAGATTGTTAAGGTAATTACACAGGGGAAAGGATAATGTACTGGGAACTCCTCAAAAGAATCTGATTCGTGGTGAGGGGAGAGAGATAAAAGCTCATTTAGGAACGAAATGAACATGCTGCGTAGGTAGCTGTTTATCAGTAAATATCTCCACTGAGATTAAGAAAAGCAGTAGCTTAATAAATTAAGTACTTCCTGGTATGGTTACTGTACTGGTAACTCCCCAAAAGAATCTGGATTGTGGTGAGGGAACACAGAAAAAAGCTCATTTGCACCTGTACTTACGAAGGGGGTAGGCAGCTGTATATCAGGGAGTAAACCTTCTGAGAATAAAAACAACAGGAGCTTGTTAAGGTAATTACACAGGGGAAAGGATAGTGTACTGGGAACTCCTCAGAAGAATCTGATTTGTGGTGAGGGGAGAGAGATAAAAGCTCATTTAGGAACGACATGAACATGCTGCGTAGGTAGCTGTTTATCAGTAAATATCTCCACTGAGTTTAAGAAAAGCAGTAGCTTAATAAATTAAGTACTTCCTGGTATGGTTACTGTACTGGTAACTCCCCAACAGAATCTGGATTGTGGTGAGGGAACAGATAAAAAAGCTCACTTAGTACCTGCACTTACGAAGGGGGTAGGCAGCTGTATATCAGGGAGTAAACATTCTGAGATTAAAACAACTGGAGCTTGTTAAGGTAATTACACAGCGGAAATGATAAAGTACTGGGAACTCCTCAGAAGAATCTGATTTGTGGTGAGGGGGAGAGAGATAAAAGCTCATTTACAACAACATGAACATGCTGCGTAGGTAGCTGTTTATCAGTAAATATCTCCACTGAGATTAAGAAAAGCAGTAGCTTAATAAATTAAGTACTTCCTGGTATGGTTATTGTACTGGTAACTCCCTAAAAGAATCTGGATTGTGGTGAGGGAACAGAGAAAAAAGCTCAATTAGGACCTGCACTTACGAAGGGGGTAGGCAGCTGTATATCAGGGAGTAAAACTTCTGAGAATAAAAACAGCTGGAGATTGTTAAGGTAATTACACAGGGGAAAGGATAATGTACTGGGAACTCCTCAAAAGAATCTGATTCGTGGTGAGGGTAGAGAGATAAAAGCTCATTTAGGAACGAAATGAACATGCTGCGTAGGTAGCTGTTTATCAGTAAATATCTCCACTGAGATTAAGAAAAGCAGTAGCTTAATAAATTAAGTACTTCCTGGTATGGTTACTGTACTGGTAACTCCCCAAAAGAATCTGGATTGTGGTGAGGGAACAGAGAAAAAAGCTCATTTAGGACCTGCACTTACGAAGGGGGTAGGCAGCTGTATATCAAGGAGTAAACCTTCTGAGAATAAAAACAGCAGGAGCTTGTTAAGGTAATTACACAGGGGAAATTATAAAGTACTGGGAACTCCTCAGAAGAATCTGATTTGTGGTGAGGGGAGAGAGATAAAAGCTCATTTAGGAACGACATGAACATGCTGCATAGGTAGCTGTTTATCAGTAAATATCTCCACTGAGTTTAAGAAAAGCAGTAGCTTAATTAATTAAGTACTCCCTGGTATGGTTACTGTACTGGTAACTCCCCAAAAGAATCTGGATTGTGGTGAGGGAACAACGAAAAAAGCTCATTTAGTACCTGCACTTACGAAGGGGGTAGGCAGCTGTATATCAGGGAGTAAACATTCTGAGAATAAAAACAGCTGGAGCTTGTTAAGGTAATTACACAGCGGAAATGATAAAGTACTGGGAACTCCTCAGAAGAATCTGATTTGTGGTGAGGGGAGAGAGATAAAAGCTCATTTACAACAACATGAACATGCTGCGTAGGTAGCTGTTTATCAGTAAATATCTCCACTGAGATTAAGAAAAGCAGTAGCTTAATAAATTAAGTACTTCCTGGTATGGTTACTGTACTGGTAACTCCCCAAAAGAATCTGGATTGTGGTGAGGGAACAGAGAAAAAAGCTCATTTAGGACCTGCACTGACGAAGGGGTCGGCGGCTGTATATCAGGGAGTAATCCTTCTGAGAATAAAAACAGCTAGAGCTTGTTATGGTAATTACACAGGGGAAATTATAAAGTACTGGGAACTCCTCAGAAGAATCTGATTTGTGGTGAGGGAAGAGAGATAAAAGCTCATTTAAGAACGACATGAACATGCTGCGTAGGTAGCTGTTTATCAGTAAGTATCTCCACTGAGATTAAGAAAAGCAGTAGCTTAATAAATTAAGTACTTCCTGGTATGGTTACTCTATTGGTAACACCCCAAAAGAATCTGGATTGTGGTGAGGGAACAGAGAAAAAAGCTCATTTAGGACCTGCACTGACGAAGGGGGTAGGCAGCTGTTTATCAGGGAGTAAACCTTCTGAGAATAAAAACACCTGGAGCTTGTTAAGGTAATTACACAGGGGAAATGATAATGTACTGGGAACTCCTCAGAAGAATCTGATTTGTGGTGAGGGGAGAGAGAAAAAGCTCATTTAGGAACGACATGAACATGCTGCGTAGGTAGCTGTTTATCAGTAAATATCTCCACTGAGATTAAGAAAAGCAGTAGCTTAATAAATTAAGTACGTCCTGGTATGGTTACTGTACTGGTAACTCTCCAAAAGAATCTGGATTGTGGTGAGGGAACAGAGAAAAAAGCTCATTTATGACCTGCACTTACGAAGGGGGTAGCCAGCTGTATATCAGGGAGTAAACCTTCTGAGGATAAAAACATCTGGAGCTTCTTATGGTAATTACACAGGGAAAAGGATAATGTACTGGGAACTCCTCAGAAGAATCTGATTTGTGGTGAGGGGAGAGAGATAAAAGCTCATTTAGGAACGACATGAACATGCTGCGTAGGTAGCTGTTTATCAGTAAATATCTCCACTGAGATTAAGAAAAGCAGTAGCTTAATAAATTAAGTACTTCCTGGTATGGTTACTGTACTGGTAACTCCCCAAAAGAATCTGGATTGGGGTGAGGGAACAGAGAAAAAAGCTCATTTAGGACCTGCACTTACGAAGGGGGTAGACAGCTGTATATCAGGGAGTAAATCTTCTGAGAATAAAAACAGCTGGAGATTGTTATGGTAATTACACAGGGGAAATTATAAATTACTGGGAACTCCTCAGAAGAATCTGATTTGTGGTGAGGGGAGAGAGATAAAAGCTCATTTAAGAACGACATGAACATGCTGCGTAGGTAGCTGTTTATCAGTAAATATCTCCAGTGAGATTAAGAAAAGCAGTAGCTTAATAAATTAAGTACTTCCTGGTATGGATACTGTACTGGTAACTCCCCAAAAGAATCTGGATTGTGGTTTGGGAACAGAGAAAAAAGCTCATTTAGGACCTGCACTTACGAAGGGGATAGGCAGCTGTATATAAGGGAGTAAACCTTCTGAGAATAAAAACAGCTGGAGCTTGTTAAGGTAATTACACAGGGGAAAGGATAATGTACTGGGAACTCCTCAGAAGAATCTGATTTGTGGTGAGGGGAGAGAGATAAAAGCTCATTTAGGAACGACATGTACATGCTGCGTAGGTAGCTGTTTATCAGTAAATATCTCCACTGAGATTAAGAAAAGCAGTAGCTTAACGAATTAAGTACTTCCTGGTATGGTTACTGTACTGGTAACTCCCCAAAAGAATCTGGATTGTGGTGAGGGAACAGAGAAAAAAGCTCATTTAGGACCTGCACCTACGAAGAGGGTAGGCAACTCTATAAAAGGGAGTAAACCTTCTGAGAATAAAAACAGCTGGAGCTTGTTAAGGTAATTAGACAGGGGAAAGGAAAATGTACTGGGAAGTCCTCAGAAGAATCTGATTCGTGGTGAGGGGAGAGAGATAAAAGCTTATTTAGGAACGACATGAACATGCTGCGTAGGTAGCTGTTTATCAGTAAATATCTCCACTGAGATTAAGAAAAGCAGTAGCTTAATAAATTAAGTACTTCCTGGTATGGTTACTGTACTGGTAACTCCCCAAAGAATCTGGATTGTTGTTTGGGAACAGAGAAAAAAGCTCATTTAGGACCTGCACTTATGAAGGGGGTAGGCAGCTGTAAATCAGGGAGTAAACCTTCTGAGAATAAAAACAGCTGGAGCTTGTTAAGGTAATTACACAGGGGAAAGGATAATGTACTGGGTACTCCTCAGAAGAATCTGATTTGTGGTGAGTGGAGAGAGATAAAAGCTCATTTAGGAACGACAAGAACATGCTGCTTACGTAGCTGTTTATCAGTAAATATCTCCTCTGAGATTAAGAAAAGCAGTAGCTTAACGAATTAAGTACTTCCTGGTATGGTTACTGTACTGGTAACTCACCAAAAGAATCTGGATTGTGGTGAGGGAACAGAGAAAAAAGGACATTTAGGACCTGCACTTACGAAGGGGGTAGGCAGCTGTATATCAGGGAGTAAACCTTCTGAGAATAAAAACAGCTGGAGCTTGTTAAGGTAATTACACAGGGGAAAGGATAATGTACTGGGAACTCCTCAGAAGAATCTGATTTGTGGTGAGGGCAGAGAGATAAAAGCTCATTTAGGAACGACATGAACATGGTGCGTAGGTAGATGTTTATCAGTAAATATCTCCACTGAGATTAACAAAAGCAGTAGCTTAATAAATTATGTATTTCCTGGTATGGTTACTGTACTGGTAACTCCCCAAAGAATTTGGATTATGGTGAGGGAACAGAGAAAAAAGCTCATTTAAGACCTGCACTTTCGAAGGGGGTAGGCAGCTCTATATCAGGGAGTAAACTTTCTGAGAATAAAAACAGCTGGAGCTTGTTAAGGTAATTACACAGGGGAAAGGATAATGTACTTGGAAATCCTCAGAATAATCTGATTTGTGGTGGGGGGAGAGAGATAAAAGCTCATTTAGGAACGACATGAACATGCTGCGTAGGTAGCAGTTTATCAGTAAATATCTCCACTGATATTAAGAAAAGCAGTAGTTTAATAAATTAAGTACTTCCTGGTATGGTTACTGTACTGGTAACCCCCAAAAGAATCTGGATTGTGGTGAGGGAACAGAGAAAAAAGCTCATTTAGGACCTTCACTTACGCAGGTGATAGGCAGCTCTATAAAAGGGAGTAAACCTTCTGAGAATAAAAACAGCTGGAGCTTGTTAAGGTAATTACACAGGGGAAAGGATAATGTACTGGGAACTCCTCAGAAGAATCTGATTCGTGGTTTGTGGAGAGAGATAAAAGCTCATTTAGGAACGACATGAACATGCTGCGTAGGTAGCTGTTAATCAGTAAATATCTCCACTGAGATTAAGAAAAGCAGTAGCTTAATAAATTAAGTACTTCCTGGTATGGTTACTGTATTGGTAACTCCCCAAAAGAATCTGGATTGTGGGGAGGGAACAGAGAAAAAAGCTCATTTAGGACCTGCACTTACGAAGGGGGTAGGCAGCTGTATATCAGGGAGTAAACCTTCTGAGAATAAAAACAGCTGGAGCTTGTTAAGTTAGTTACACAGGGGAAAGGGTAATGTACTGGGAACTCCTCAGAAGAATCTGATTTTTCTTGAGGGGAGAGAGATAAAAGCTCATTTAGGAACGAAATGAACATGCTGCGTACGGAGCTGTTTATCAGTAAATATCTCCACTGAGATTAAGAAAAGCAGTAGCTTAATAAATTAAGTACTTCCTCGTATGGATACTGTATTGGTAACTCCCCAAAAGAATCTGGATTGTGGTGAGGGAACAGAGAAAAAAGCTCATTTAGGAGCTCTGCTTACGAAGGGGGTAGGCAGCTGTTTATCAGGGAGTAAACCTTCTGAGAATAAAAACAGCTGGAGCCTGTTAAGGTAATTACACAGGGGAAAGGATAATGTACTGGGAACTCCTCAGAAGAATCTGATTTGTGGTGAGGGGAGAGAGATAAAAGCTGATTTAGAAACGACATGAACATGCTGCGTAGGTAACTGTATATCAGTAAATATCTCCACAGAGATTAAGCAAAGCAGTAGCTTAATAAATTAAGCACCTCCTGGTATGGTTACTGTACTGGTAACCCCCCAAAAGATTCTGGATTGTGGTGAGGGACCAGAGAAAAAAGCTCATTTAGGACCTGCACTTACGAAGGGGGTAGGCAGCTGTATATCAGGGAGTAAACCTTCTGAGAATAAAAACAGCTGGAGCATGTTAATGTAATTACACATGGGAAAGGATAATGTACTGGGAAGTCCTCAGAAGACTCTGATTTGTGGTGAGGGGAGAGAGATAAAAGCTCATTTAGGAACGACATGGACATGCTGCGTACGTAGCTGTTTATCAGTAAATATCTCCACTGTGATTAAGAAAAGCAGTAGCTTAATAAATTAAGTACTTCCTGCTATACATACTGTACTGGTAACTCCCCAAAAGAATCTGGAATGTGGTGAGGGAACAGAGAAAAAAGCTCATTTACTACCTGCACTTACGAAGTTGGTAGGCAGTTGTATATCAGGGAGTAAAACTTCTGAGAATAAAAACAGCTAGAGCTTATGAAGGTAATTACACAGGGGAAAGGATAATGTACAGGGAACTCCTCAGAAGAATCTGATTTGTGGTGAGGGGAGAGAGATAAAAGCTCATTTAGGAACGACATGAACATGCTGCGTAGGTAGCTGTTTATCAGTAATTATCTCCAATGAGATTAAGAAAAGCAGTAGCTTAATAAATTAAGTACTTCCTGGTATGGTTACTGTACTGGTAACTCCCCGAAAGAATCTGGATTGTGGTGAGGGAACAGAGAAAAAGCTCATTTAGGACCTGCACTTACGAAGGGGTAGGCAGCTGTATATCAGGGAGTAAACCTTCTGAGAATAAAAAGAGCTGGAGCTTGTTAAGGTAATTACACAGGGGAAAGGATAATGTACTGGGAACTCCTCAGAAGAATCTGATTTGTGGTAAGGGGAGAGAGATAAAAGCTCATTTAGCAACGACATGAACATGCTGCGTATGTAGCTGTTTATCAGTAAATATCTCCACAGAGATTAAGCAAAGCAGTAGCTTAATAAATTAAGCACCTCCTGGTATGGTTACTGTACTGGTAACCCGCCAAAAGATTCTGGATTGTGGTGAGGGACCAGAGAAAAAAGCTCATTTAGGTCCTGCACTTACGAAGGGGGTAGGCAGCTGTATATCAGGGAGTAAACCTTCTGAGAATAAAAACAGCTGGAGCATGTTAATGTAATTACACATGGGAAAGGATAATGTACTGGGAAGTCCTCAGAAGACTCTGATTTGTGGTGAGGGGAGAGAGATAAAAGCTCATTTAGGAACGACATGGACATGCTGCGTACGTAGCTGTTTATCAGTAAATATCTCCACTGTGATTAAGAAAAGCAGTAGCTTAATAAATTAAGTACTTCCTGCTATACATACTGTACTGGTAACTCCCCAAAAGAATCTGGAATGTGGTGAGGGAACAGAGAAAAAAGCTCATTTACTACCTGCACTTACGAAGTTGGTAGGCAGTTGTATATCAGGGAGTAAAACTTCTGAGAATAAAAACATCTGGAGCTTGTTAAGGGAATGACACGGGGGAAAGGATAATGTTCGGGAACTCCTCTTGAGAATCTTATTTGTGGTGAGGGGAGAGAGACAAAAGCTCATTTAAGAACGACATCAACATGCTGCGTAGGTAGCTGTTTATCAGTAAATATCTCCACTGAGATTAAGAAAAGCAGTAGCTTAATAAATTAAGTACTTCCTGGTATGGTTACTGTACTGGTAACTCCCCAAAAGAATCTGGATTGTGGTGAGGGAACAGAGAAAAAAGCTCATTTAGGACCTGCACTTACGAAGGGGGTAGGCAGCTGTATATCAGGGAGTAAACCATCTGAGAATAAAAACAGCTGGAGCTTGTTAAGGGAATTACACGGGGGAAAGGATAATGTTTGGGAAATCCTCAGAAGGATCTGATTTGTGGTGAAGGGAGAGAAACAAAAGCTCATTTAGGAACGACATGAACATGCTGCGTAGGTAGCTGTTTATCAGTAAATATCTCCACTGAGATTAAGAAAAGCAGTAGCTTAATAAATTCAGTACTTCCTAGTATGGTTACTGTACTGGTAACTGCCCAAAAGAATCTGGATTGTGGTGAGGGAATAGAGAAAAAAGCTCATTTAGGACCTGCACTTACGAAGGGCGTAGGGAGCAGTATATCAGGGAGTAAACCTTCTGAGAATAAAAACAGCTGGAGCTTGTTAAGTTAATTACACAGGGGACAGGATAATGTAATGGGAACTCGTCAGAAGAATCTGATTTGTGGTGAGGGGAGAGAGATAAAAGCTCATTTAGGAACGACATGAACATGCTGCGTAGGTAGCTGTTTATCAGTAAATATTTCCACTGAGATTAAGACAAGCAGTAGCTTAATAAATTAAGTACTTCCTGGTATGGTTACTGTACTGGTACCTCCCCAAACGAATCTGGATTATGGTGAGGGAACAGAGAAAAAGCTCATTTAGGACCTGCTCTTACGAAGGGGGTAGGCAGCTGTATATCAGGGAGTAAACCTTCTGAGAATAAAAACAGCTGGAGCTTGTTAAGGTAATTACAGAGGGGAAAGGATAATGTACTGTGAACTCCTCAGAAGAATCTTATTTGTGGTGAGGGGAGAGAGATAAAAGCTCATTTAAGAACGACATGAACATGCTGCGTAGGTAGCTGTTTATCAGTAAATATCTCCACTGAGATTAAGAAAAGCAGTAGCTTAATAAATTAAGTACTTCTGGTATGGTTACTGTACTGGTACCTCCCGAAAAGAACCTGTATTGTGGTGAGGGAACAGAGAAAAAAGCTCATTTAGGACCTGCACTTACGAAGGGGGTAGGCAGCTGTATATCATGGAGTAAACCTTCTGAGAATAAAAACAGCTGGAGCTTGTTAAGGTAATTACACAGCGGAAAGGATAATGTACTGGGAACTCTTCAGAAGAATCTGATTTGTCGTGAGGGGAGAGACATAAAAGCTCATTTAGGAACGCCATGAACATGCTGCGTAGGTAGCTGTTTATCAGTAAATATCTCCACTGAGATTAAGAAAAGCAGTAGCTTAATAAATTAAGTACTTCCTGGTATGGTTACTGTACTGATAACTCCCCAAAAGAATCTGGATTGTGGTGAGGGAACAGAGAAAAAAGCTCATTTAGGACCTGCGCTTACGATGGGGGTAGGCAGCTGTATATCAGGGAGTAAACCTTCTGAGAATAAAAACAGGGGGAGCTTGTTAAGGTAATTACACAGGGGAAAAGATAATGTACTGGGAACTCCTCAGAAGAATCTGATTTGTGGTGAGGGGAGAGAGATAAAAGCTCATTTAGGAACGACAAGAACATGCTGAGAAGGTAGCTGTTTATCAGTAAATATCTCCACTGAGATTAAGATAAGCAGTAGCTTAATAAATTAAGTGCTTCCTGGTATGGTTACTGTACTGGTAACTCCCCAAAAGAATCTGGATTGTGGTGAGAGAACAGAGAAAAAATTCTCTTTTAAGACCTGCACTTACGAAGGGGGTAGGCAGCTGTATATCAGGGAGTAAACCTTCTGAGAATAAAAACAGCTGGAGCTTGTTAAGGTAATTACACAGGGGAAAGGATAATGTTCTGGGAACTCCTCAGAAGAATGTGATTTGTGGTGAGGGGAGAGAGATAAAAGCTTATTTAGGAACGACATGAACATGCTGCGTAGGTAGCTGTTTATCAGTAAATATCTCCAATGAGATTAAGAAAAGCAGTAGCTTAATAAACTAAGTACTTCCTGGTATGGTTACTGTACTGGTAACTCCCCAAAAGAATCTGGATTGTGGTGAGGGAACAGAGAAAAAAGCTCATTTAGGACCTGCACTTACGAAGGGGGTAGGCAGCTGTATATCAGGGAGTAAACCTTCTGAGAATAAAAACAGCTGGAGCTTGTTAAGGTAATTACACAGGGGAAAGGATAATATACTGGGAACTCCTCAGAAGAATCTGATTTGTGGTGAGGGGAGAGAGATAAAAGCTCATTTAGAAACGTCATGACCATGCTGCGTAGGTAGCAGTTTATCAGTAAATATCTCCACTGAGATTAAGTAAAGCAGTAGCTTAATAAACTAAGTACTTCCTGGTATGCTTAAGGTACTGGTAACTCCCCAAAAGAATCTGGATTGTGGTGAGGGAACAGAGAAAAAAGCTCATTTAGGACCTGAACTTACGAAGGGGGTAGGCAGCTATATATCAGGGAGTAAACCTTCTGAGAATAAAAACAGCTGGAGTTTGTTAAGGTAATTACACAGGGGAAAGGATAATGTACTGGGAACTCCTCAGAAGAATCTGATTTGTGGTGAGGGGAGAGAGATAAAAGCTCATTTAGGAATGACATGAACATGCTGCGTAGGTAGCTGTTTATCAGTAAATATCTCCACTGAGATTAAGAAAAGCAGTAGCTTAATAAATTAAGTACTTCCTGGTATGGTTACTGTACTGGTAACTCCCCAAAAGAATCTGGATTGTGGTGAGGGAACAGAGAAAAAAGCTCATTTAGGACCTGCACTTACGAAGGGGGTAGGCAGCTGTTTATCAGGGAGTAAACCTTCTAAGAATAAAAACAGCTAGAGCTTGTTAAGGTAATTACACAGGGGAAAGAATAATGTACTGGGAACTCCTCAGAAGAATGTGATTTGTGGTGAGGGGAGAGAGATAAAAGCTCATTTATGAACGACATGAACATGCTGCATACGTAGCTGTTTATCAGTAAATATCTCCACTGAGATTAAGAAAAGCAGTAGCTTAATAAATTAATTACTTCCTGGTATGGTTACTGTACTGGTAACTCCCCAAAGTATCTGGATTGGGGTGAGGGAACAGAGGAAAAAGCTCATTTAGGCCCTGACTTACGAAGGGGGTAGGCAGCTGTATATCAGGGAGTAAACCATCTGAGAATAAAAACAGCTGGAGCTTGTTAAGGTAATTACACAGGGGACAGGATTATGTAATGGGACCTCCTTAGAAGAAAATGATTTGTGGTGAGGGGAGAGAGATAAAAGCTCATTTAGGAACGACATGAACATGCTGCGTGTAGGTAGCTGTTTATCAGTAAATATCTCCACTGAGATTAAGAAAAGTAGTAGCTTATTAAATTAAGTACTTCCTGGTATGGTTACTGTACTAGTAACTCCCCAAAAGAATCTGGATTGTGGTGAGGGAGCAGAGAAAATAGCTCATTTAGGACCTGCACTTACGAAGGGGGTAGGCAGCTGTATATCAGGGAGTAAACCTTCTGAGAATAAAAACAGCTGGAGCTTGTTAAGGTAATTACACAGGGGACAGGATAATGTAATGGGAACTCGTCAGAAGAATCTGATTTGTGGTGAGGGGAGAGAGATAAAAGCTCATTTCGGAACGACTTGAACATGCTGCGGACGTAGCTGTTTATCAGTAAATATCTCCACTGAGATTAAGAAAAGCAGTAGCTTAATAAATTAAGTACTTCCTGGTATGGTTATTGTACTTGTAACTCCCCAAAAGAATCTTTATTGTGGTGAGGGAACAGAGAAAAAAGCTCATTTAGGTCCTGCACTTACGAATTAGGTAGGGAGCTGTATATCAGGGAGTAAACCTTCTGAGAATAAAAACAGCTGGAGCTTGTTAAGGTAATTACACAGGGGAAAGGATAATGTACTGGGAACTCCTCAGAAGAATCTGATTTGTGGTGAGGGGAGAGAGATAAAAGCTCATTTAGGAACGACATGAACATGCTGCGTAGGTAGCAGTTTATCAGTAAATATCTCCACTGAGATTAAGAAAAGCAGTAGCTTAATAAATTAAGTACTTCCTGGTATGGTTACTGTACTGGTACCTCCCCAAACGAATCTGGATTATGGTGAGGGAACAGAGAAAAAGCTCATTTAGGACCTGCTCTTACGAAGGGGGTAGGCAGCTGTATATCAGGGAGTAAACCTTCTGAGAATAAAAACAGCTGGAGCTTGTTAAGGTAATTACACAGGGGAAAGGATAATGTACTGGGAACTCCTCAAAAGAATCTTATTTGTGGTGAGGGGAGAGAGATAAAAGCTCATTTAAGAACGACATGAACATGCTGCGTAGGTAGCTGTTTATCAGTAAATATCTCCACTGAGATTAAGAAAAGCAGTAGCTTAATAAATTAAGTACTTCTGGTATGGTTACTGTACCGGTACCTCCCGAAAAGAACCTGTATTGTGGTGAGGGAACAGAGAAACAAGCTCATTTAGGACCTGCACTTACGAAGGGGGTAGGCAGCTGTATATCATGGAGTAAACCTTCTGAGAATAAAAACAGCTGGAGCTTGTTAAGGTAATTACACAGCGGAAAGGATAATGTACTGGGAACTCCTCAGAAGAATCTGATTTGTCGTGAGGGGAGAGACATAAAAGCTCATTTAGGAACGCCATGAACATGCTGCGTAGGTAGCTGTTTATCAGTAAATATCTCCACTGAGATTAAGAAAAGCAGTAGCTTAATAAATTAAGTACTTCCTGGTATGGTTACTGTACTGATAACTCCCCAAAAGAATCTGGATTGTGGTGAGGGAACAGAGAAAAAAGCTCATTTAGGACCTGCGCTTACGATGGGGGTAGGCAGCTGTATATCAGGGAGTAAACCTTCTGAGAATAAAAACAGGGGGAGCTTGTTAAGGTAATTACACAGGGGAAAAGATAATGTACTGGGAACTCCTCAGAAGAATCTGATTTGTGGTGAGGGGAGAGAGATAAAAGCTCATTTAGGAACGACAAGAACATGCTGAGAAGGTAGCTGTTTATCAGTAAATATCTCCACTGAGATTAAGATAAGCAGTAGCTTAATAAATTACGTACTTCCTGGTATGGTAACTGTACTGGTAACTACCCAAAAGAATCTGGATTGTGGTGAGGGAACAGAGAAAAAAGCTCATTTAGGACCTGCACTTACGAAGGGGGTAGGCAGCTGTATATCAGGGAGTAAAACTTCTGAGAATAAAAACAGCTGGATCTTGTTAAGGTAATTACACAGGGGAAAGGATAATGTACTGGGAACTCCTCAAAGAATCTGATTTGTGGTGAGGGGAGAGAGATAAAAGCTCATTAAGGAACGACATGAACATGCTGGGTAGGTAGCTGTTTATCAGTAAATATCTCCACTGAGATTAAGAAAGGAAGTAGTTAAATAAATTAAGTACTTCCTGGTATGGTTACTGTACTGGTAACTCCCCAAAAGAATCTGGATTGTGGTGAGGGAACAGAGAAAAAAGCTCATTTAGGACCTGCACTTACGAAGGGGGTAGGCAGCTGTATATCAGGGAGTAAACCTTCTGAGAATAAAAACAGCTGGAGCTTGTTAAGGTAATTACACAGGGGAAAGGATAATGTACTGGGAACTCCTCAGAAGAATCTGATTTGTGGTGAGGGGAGAGAGATAAAAGCTCATTTAGGAACGACATGAACATGCTGCGTAGGTAGCTGTTTATCAGTAAATATCTCCACTGAGATTAAGAAAAGCAGTAGCTTAATAAATTAAGTACTTCCTGGTACGGGTACTGTACTGGTAACTCGCCAAAAGAATCTGGATTGTGGTGAGGGAACAGAGAAAAAAGCTCATTTAGTTCCTGCACTTACGAAGGGGGTAGGCAGCTGTATATCAGGGAGTAAACCTTCTGAGAATAAAAACAGCTGGAACTTGTTAAGGTAATTACACAGGGGAAAGGATAATGTACTGGGAACTCCTCAGAAGAATCTGATTTGTGGTGAGGGGAGAGAGATAAAAGCTCATTTAGGAACGACATGAACACAGGAAAAATTACGACAAGTACACACGATATTCAAACAATCATAAGGAGCTATTTCCAAAACCTCTACTCAGCAAAAAACAATAATTTTACAGAAATGGATAAATTCTTAGAGAAGTACAAACTGCCCAAACTGAACCAAGAAGAAATAAGTCAACTAAATAAACCAATAACTTACAGTGAGATACAAGAGGTAATCAAGAACCTCCCTACTAAGAAGAGCCCAGGCCCAGATGGATTCACCAATGAATTCTACAAAACCTTTAGTGAGGAGCTAATTCCAATACTCCTCAAACTCTTCCGCGAAATAGAAACGGAGGGAGAAATCCCGAACTCATTCTATGAAGCTAATATCATACTCATCCCCAAACCAGGCAAAGATTCAACAAAAAAAGAGAACTACAGACCAATATCACTAATGAACACAGATGCAAAGCTTCTCAATAAAATATTAGCTAACAGGATCCAGAAACTGATTAAGAATATCATACATCATGACCAAGTAGGCTTCATCCCTCAGTCACAAGGATGGTTCAACATCCGTAAATCAATCAATGTAATTCACCACATAAACAGAACTAAAATCAAGAATCACATTGTTATCTCAGTTGATGCCCAAAAAGCCTTCGACAAAATACAACATCCATACCTATTAAAAGCTTTGGAGAGAACAGGAATAGATGGAACATTCCTCAAAACAATAAAAGCCATATACAACAGACCAACTGCTAATATCATATTAAATGGAGAGAAACTTAAATCATTCCCCCTAAACACAGGAACAAGACAAGGATGTCCACTCTCCCCACTTCTGTTCAACATAGTGCTGGAATCCCTAGCCATAGCAATAAGGCAAGAGGAGGACATCAAAGGGATCCACATCGGCAAGGAAGAAATCAAGTTATCCCTATTCGCAGATGACATGATCTTATATCTCAAGGACCCAAAAAACTCAGTACCCAAACT
Source organism: Perognathus longimembris pacificus (assembly GCF_023159225.1). Lineage (NCBI taxonomy): Eukaryota > Metazoa > Chordata > Mammalia > Rodentia > Heteromyidae > Perognathus > Perognathus longimembris. The sequence continues at coordinate 29,466 of NW_025960876.1, read as the reverse complement.
CCTACATCTAATAAACAGTTCTCTGTCATCTACAGAGAACTCAAATAAACTAAGCCCCTCCAAGCCCAATAAACCTATTAGGAAATGGGCAAAAGAGCTAAAGAGAGACTTCACAAGAGAAGATATAAAAATGGCAAAGAAACACATGAGGAAATGCTCAACATCCCTGCTAGTAAAGGAAATGCAAATAAAAACAACCCTGAGATACCACCTCACCCCAGTTAGAATGGCCTATACTCTGAACTCAGGAAACAACAAATGCTGGAGGGGCTGTGGGGAAAGAGGAACCCTTCTCCATTGTTGGTGGGAGTGCAAATTAGTACAACCACTTTGGAGAACAGTATGGAGGTTTCTCAAAAAGCTCAATATAGACCTACCCTATGACCCAGCCATACCACTCCTAGGCAACTATCCTAAACAGCAAAACCCAAGATATCAAAAGGACATTTGTACTTCCATGTTTATTGCGGCACAATTCACAATAGCCAAAATTTGGAAACAACCCAGATGCCCCTCCACAGATGAATGGATCCAAAAAATATGGTACTTATACACAATGGAATACTACATAGCGATTAGGAATGGTGAAATACTGTTATTCGCAGGGAAATGGTCAGAACTCGAACAAATAAAGTTGAGCGAGACAAGCCTAGAACACAGAAAACAAAGGGGCATGATCTCCCTGATATATGACTGTTAACAAAGGGAGATGGAGAGACAGTAGAGACCAAGTCTGTGAACACTGTATATGTGCTTGATACATTGTAAATTGCATATGGGTCTACCTGACCTAGACAAGGGATGGAAAAACAGGTTGTAAGATATCACAAGAAATGTACACACTGCCCTACTATGTAACTGTACCCTCGTTGCACAACACCTTGTAAAAAAATTTTTTTTTGCTTAATTAATAATAAAAAAATTAAAAAAAAAAGAATAATAAAAAAAAAGAATGGATGTCTCCTTTATTAAAAAAAAAAAAAAAAGAAAAGCAGTAGCATAATAAATTAAGTACTTCCTGGTATGGTTACTGTACTGGTAACTACCCAAAAGTATCTGGATTGTGGTGAGGGAACAGAGAAAAATGCTCATTTAGGACCTGCACTTACGAAGGGGGTAGGCAGCTGTATATCAGGGAGTAAACCTTCTGAAAATAAAAACAGCTGGAGCTTGTTAAGTTAATTACACAGGGGAAAGGATAATGTACTGGGAACTCCTCAGAAGAATCTGATTTGTGGTGAGGGGAGAGAGATAAAAGCTCATTTAGGAACAACATGAACATGCTGCGTAGGTAGCTATTTATCAGTAAATATCTCCACTGAGATTAAGAAAAGCATTAGCTTAATAAATTAAGTACTTCCTGGTATGGTTACTGTACTAGTAACTCCCAAAAAGAATCTGGATTGAGGTGAGGGAACAGAGAAAAAAGCTCATTTAGGACCTGCACTTACGAAGGGGGTAGGCAGCTGTGTATCAGGGAGTAAACCTTCTGAGAATAAAAACAGCTGGAGCTTGTAAGGTAATTACACAGGGGAAAGGATAATGAACTGGGAACTCCTCAGAGTAATCTGATTTGTGGTGAGGGGAGAGAGATAAAAGCTCATTTAGGAACGTCATGAACATGCTGCATACATAGCTGTTTATCAGTAAATATCTCCACTGAGATTAAGAAAAGCAATAGCTTAATAAATTAAATACTTCCTGGTATGCTTACTGTACTGGTAACTCCCCAAAAGAATCTGGATTGTGGTGACGGAACAGAGAAAAAAGCTCATTTAGGACCTGCACTTACGAAGGGGGTAGGCAGCTGTATATCAGGGAGTAAACCTTCTGAGAATAAAAACAGCTGGAGCTTGTTAAGGTAATTACACAGGGGAAAGGATAATGTACTCGGAACTCTCAGAAGAATCTGATTTGTGGTGAGGGGAGAGAGATAAAAGCTCATTTAGGAACGCCATGACCATGCTGCGTAGGTAGCTGTTTATCAGTAAATATCTCCACTGAGATTAAGAAAAGCAGAGCTTAATAAATTAAGTACTTCCTGGTATGGTTCCTGTACAGGTAACTCCCCAAAAGAATCTGGATTGTGGTGACGGAACAGAGAAAAAAGCTCATTTAGGACCTGCACTTACGAAGGGGGTAGGCAGCTGTATATCAGGGAGTAAATCTTCTGAGAATAAAAACAGCTGGAGCTTGTTAAGGGAATTACACAGGGGAAAGGATAATGTACCGGGAACTCCTCAGAAGAATCTGATTTGTGGTGAGGGGAGAAAGATAAAAGCTCATTTAGGAACGACATGAACATTCTGCGTTGGTAGCAGTTTATCAGTAAATATCTCCACTGAGATTAAGAAAAGCAGTAGCTTAATAAATTAAGTACATCCTGGTATGGTTACTGTACTGGTAACTCCGGAAAAGAATCTGGATTGTGGTGAGGGAACAAAGAAAAAAGCTCATTTAGGACCTGCACTTACGAAGGGGGTAGGCAGCTGTATATCAGGGAGTAAACCTTCTGAGAATAAAAACAGCTGGAGCTTGTTTAGGTAATTACACAGGGGAAAATAAGAAGTACTGGGAACTCCTCAGAAGAATCTGATTTGTGGTGAGGGGAGAGAGATAAAAGCTCATTTAGGAACGACATGAACATGCTGCATACGTAGCTGTTTATCAGTAAATATCTCCACTGAGATTAAGAAAAGCAGTAGCTTAACAAATTAAGTACTTCCTGGTATGGTTACTGTACTGGTAACTCGCCAAAAGAATCTGGATTGTGGTGAGGGAACAGAGAAAAAAGCTCATTTAGGATCTGCACTTACGAAGGGGGTAGGCAGCTGTATATCAGGGAGTAAACCTTCTGAGAATAAAAACAGCTGGAGCTTGTTAAGGTAATTACACAGAGGAAAGGATAATGTACTCGGAACTCTCAGAAGAATCTGATTTGTGGTGAGGGGAGAGAGATAAAAGCTCATTTAGGAACGCCATGACCATGCTGTGTAGGTAGCTTTTTATCAGTAAATATCTCCACTGAGATTAAGAAAAGCAGTAGCTTAACGAATTAAGTACTTCCTGGTATGGTTCCTGTACTGGTAACTCCGCAAAAGAATCTGGATTGTGGTGAGGGAACAGAGAAAAAAGCTCATTTAGGACCTGCACTTACGAAGGGGTTAGGCAGCTGTATATCAGGGAGTAAACCTTCAGAGGATAAAAACAGCTGGAGCTTGTTAAGGTAATTACACAGGGGAAAGGATAATGTACTGGGAACTCCTCAGAAGAATCTGATTTGTGGTGAGGGGAGAGAGATAAAAGCTCATTTAGGAACGACATGAACATGCTGCGTAGGTAGCTGTTTATCAGTAAATATCTCCACTGAGATTAAAAAAGCAGTAGCTTAATAAATTAAGTACTTCCTGGTATGGTTACTGTACTGGTAACTCCCCAAAAGAATCTGGATTGTGGTGAGGGAACAGAGAAAAAAGCTCATTTAGGACCTGCACTTACGAAGGGGGTAGGCAGCTCTATATCAGGGAGTAAACCTTCTGAGAATAAAAACAGCTGGAGCTTGTTAAGGTAATTACACAGGGGAAAGGATAATGTACTGGGAACTCCTCAGAAGAATCTGATTTGTGGTGAGGGCAGAGAGATAAAAGCTCATTTAGGAACGACATGAACATGCTGCGTAGGTAGCTGTTTATCAGTAAATATCTCCACTGAGATTAAGAAAAGCAGTAGCTTAATAAATTAAGTAGTTCCTGGTATGGTTACTGTACTGGTAACTCCCCAAAAGAATCTGGATTGTGGTGAGGGAACAGAGAAAAAAGCTCATTTAGGACCTGCACTTACGAAGGGGGTAGGCAGCTGTATATCAGGGAGTAAACCTTCTGAGAATAAAAACAGCTGGAGCTTGTTAAGGTAATTACACAGGGGAAAGGATAATGTACTGGGAACTCCTCAGAAGAATCTGATTTGTGGTGAGGGGAGAGAGATAAAAGCTCATTTAGGAACGACATGAACACAGGAAAAATTACGACAAGTACACACGATATTCAAACAATCATAAGGAGCTATTTCCAAAACCTCTACTCAGCAAAAAACAATAATTTTACAGAAATGGATAAATTCTTAGAGAAGTACAAACTGCCCAAACTGAACCAAGAAGAAATAAGTCAACTAAATAAACCAATAACTTACAGTGAGATACAAGAGGTAATCAAGAACCTCCCTACTAAGAAGAGCCCAGGCCCAGATGGATTCACCAATGAATTCTACAAAACCTTTAGTGAGGAGCTAATTCCAATACTCCTCAAACTCTTCCGCGAAATAGAAACGGAGGGAGAAATCCCGAACTCATTCTATGAAGCTAATATCATACTCATCCCCAAACCAGGCAAAGATTCAACAAAAAAAGAGAACTACAGACCAATATCACTAATGAACACAGATGCAAAGCTTCTCAATAAAATATTAGCTAACAGGATCCAGAAACTGATTAAGAATATCATACATCATGACCAAGTAGGCTTCATCCCTCAGTCACAAGGATGGTTCAACATCCGTAAATCAATCAATGTAATTCACCACATAAACAGAACTAAAATCAAGAATCACATTGTTATCTCAGTTGATGCCCAAAAAGCCTTCGACAAAATACAACATCCATACCTATTAAAAGCTTTGGAGAGAACAGGAATAGATGGAACATTCCTCAAAACAATAAAAGCCATATACAACAGACCAACTGCTAATATCATATTAAATGGAGAGAAACTTAAATCATTCCCCCTAAACACAGGAACAAGACAAGGATGTCCACTCTCCCCACTTCTGTTCAACATAGTGCTGGAATCCCTAGCCATAGCAATAAGGCAAGAGGAGGACATCAAAGGGATCCACATCGGCAAGGAAGAAATCAAGTTATCCCTATTCGCAGATGACATGATCTTATATCTCAAGGACCCAAAAAACTCAGTACCCAAACTCCTACATCTAATAAACAGTTCTCTGTCATCTACAGAGAACTCAAATAAACTAAGCCCCTCCAAGCCCAATAAACCTATTAGGAAATGGGCAAAAGAGCTAAAGAGAGACTTCACAAGAGAAGATATAAAAATGGCAAAGAAACACATGAGGAAATGCTCAACATCCCTGCTAGTAAAGGAAATGCAAATAAAAACAACCCTGAGATACCACCTCACCCCAGTTAGAATGGCCTATACTCTGAACTCAGGAAACAACAAATGCTGGAGGGGCTGTGGGGAAAGAGGAACCCTTCTCCATTGTTGGTGGGAGTGCAAATTAGTACAACCACTTTGGAGAACAGTATGGAGGTTTCTCAAAAAGCTCAATATAGACCTACCCTATGACCCAGCCATACCACTCCTAGGCAACTATCCTAAACAGCAAAACCCAAGATATCAAAAGGACATTTGTACTTCCATGTTTATTGCGGCACAATTCACAATAGCCAAAATTTGGAAACAACCCAGATGCCCCTCCACAGATGAATGGATCCAAAAAATATGGTACTTATACACAATGGAATACTACATAGCGATTAGGAATGGTGAAATACTGTTATTCGCAGGGAAATGGTCAGAACTCGAACAAATAAAGTTGAGCGAGACAAGCCTAGAACACAGAAAACAAAGGGGCATGATCTCCCTGATATATGACTGTTAACAAAGGGAGATGGAGAGACAGTAGAGACCAAGTCTGTGAACACTGTATATGTGCTTGATACATTGTAAATTGCATATGGGTCTACCTGACCTAGACAAGGGATGGAAAAACAGGTTGTAAGATATCACAAGAAATGTACACACTGCCCTACTATGTAACTGTACCCTCGTTGCACAACACCTTGTAAAAAAATTTTTTTTTGCTTAATTAATAATAAAAAAATTAAAAAAAAAAGAATAATAAAAAAAAAGAATGGATGTCTCCTTTATTAAAAAAAAAAAAAAAAGAAAAGCAGTAGCATAATAAATTAAGTACTTCCTGGTATGGTTACTGTACTGGTAACTACCCAAAAGTATCTGGATTGTGGTGAGGGAACAGAGAAAAATGCTCATTTAGGACCTGCACTTACGAAGGGGGTAGGCAGCTGTATATCAGGGAGTAAACCTTCTGAAAATAAAAACAGCTGGAGCTTGTTAAGTTAATTACACAGGGGAAAGGATAATGTACTGGGAACTCCTCAGAAGAATCTGATTTGTGGTGAGGGGAGAGAGATAAAAGCTCATTTAGGAACAACATGAACATGCTGCGTAGGTAGCTATTTATCAGTAAATATCTCCACTGAGATTAAGAAAAGCATTAGCTTAATAAATTAAGTACTTCCTGGTATGGTTACTGTACTAGTAACTCCCAAAAAGAATCTGGATTGAGGTGAGGGAACAGAGAAAAAAGCTCATTTAGGACCTGCACTTACGAAGGGGGTAGGCAGCTGTGTATCAGGGAGTAAACCTTCTGAGAATAAAAACAGCTGGAGCTTGTAAGGTAATTACACAGGGGAAAGGATAATGAACTGGGAACTCCTCAGAGTAATCTGATTTGTGGTGAGGGGAGAGAGATAAAAGCTCATTTAGGAACGTCATGAACATGCTGCATACATAGCTGTTTATCAGTAAATATCTCCACTGAGATTAAGAAAAGCAATAGCTTAATAAATTAAATACTTCCTGGTATGCTTACTGTACTGGTAACTCCCCAAAAGAATCTGGATTGTGGTGACGGAACAGAGAAAAAAGCTCATTTAGGACCTGCACTTACGAAGGGGGTAGGCAGCTGTATATCAGGGAGTAAACCTTCTGAGAATAAAAACAGCTGGAGCTTGTTAAGGTAATTACACAGGGGAAAGGATAATGTACTCGGAACTCTCAGAAGAATCTGATTTGTGGTGAGGGGAGAGAGATAAAAGCTCATTTAGGAACGCCATGACCATGCTGCGTAGGTAGCTGTTTATCAGTAAATATCTCCACTGAGATTAAGAAAAGCAGAGCTTAATAAATTAAGTACTTCCTGGTATGGTTCCTGTACAGGTAACTCCCCAAAAGAATCTGGATTGTGGTGACGGAACAGAGAAAAAAGCTCATTTAGGACCTGCACTTACGAAGGGGGTAGGCAGCTGTATATCAGGGAGTAAATCTTCTGAGAATAAAAACAGCTGGAGCTTGTTAAGGGAATTACACAGGGGAAAGGATAATGTACCGGGAACTCCTCAGAAGAATCTGATTTGTGGTGAGGGGAGAAAGATAAAAGCTCATTTAGGAACGACATGAACATTCTGCGTTGGTAGCAGTTTATCAGTAAATATCTCCACTGAGATTAAGAAAAGCAGTAGCTTAATAAATTAAGTACATCCTGGTATGGTTACTGTACTGGTAACTCCGGAAAAGAATCTGGATTGTGGTGAGGGAACAAAGAAAAAAGCTCATTTAGGACCTGCACTTACGAAGGGGGTAGGCAGCTGTATATCAGGGAGTAAACCTTCTGAGAATAAAAACAGCTGGAGCTTGTTTAGGTAATTACACAGGGGAAAATAAGAAGTACTGGGAACTCCTCAGAAGAATCTGATTTGTGGTGAGGGGAGAGAGATAAAAGCTCATTTAGGAACGACATGAACATGCTGCATACGTAGCTGTTTATCAGTAAATATCTCCACTGAGATTAAGAAAAGCAGTAGCTTAACAAATTAAGTACTTCCTGGTATGGTTACTGTACTGGTAACTCGCCAAAAGAATCTGGATTGTGGTGAGGGAACAGAGAAAAAAGCTCATTTAGGATCTGCACTTACGAAGGGGGTAGGCAGCTGTATATCAGGGAGTAAACCTTCTGAGAATAAAAACAGCTGGAGCTTGTTAAGGTAATTACACAGAGGAAAGGATAATGTACTCGGAACTCTCAGAAGAATCTGATTTGTGGTGAGGGGAGAGAGATAAAAGCTCATTTAGGAACGCCATGACCATGCTGTGTAGGTAGCTTTTTATCAGTAAATATCTCCACTGAGATTAAGAAAAGCAGTAGCTTAACGAATTAAGTACTTCCTGGTATGGTTCCTGTACTGGTAACTCCGCAAAAGAATCTGGATTGTGGTGAGGGAACAGAGAAAAAAGCTCATTTAGGACCTGCACTTACGAAGGGGTTAGGCAGCTGTATATCAGGGAGTAAACCTTCAGAGGATAAAAACAGCTGGAGCTTGTTAAGGTAATTACACAGGGGAAAGGATAATGTACTGGGAACTCCTCAGAAGAATCTGATTTGTGGTGAGGGGAGAGAGATAAAAGCTCATTTAGGAACGACATGAACATGCTGCGTAGGTAGCTGTTTATCAGTAAATATCTCCACTGAGATTAAAAAAGCAGTAGCTTAATAAATTAAGTACTTCCTGGTATGGTTACTGTACTGGTAACTCCCCAAAAGAATCTGGATTGTGGTGAGGGAACAGAGAAAAAAGCTCATTTAGGACCTGCACTTACGAAGGGGGTAGGCAGCTCTATATCAGGGAGTAAACCTTCTGAGAATAAAAACAGCTGGAGCTTGTTAAGGTAATTACACAGGGGAAAGGATAATGTACTGGGAACTCCTCAGAAGAATCTGATTTGTGGTGAGGGCAGAGAGATAAAAGCTCATTTAGGAACGACATGAACATGCTGCGTAGGTAGCTGTTTATCAGTAAATATCTCCACTGAGATTAAGAAAAGCAGTAGCTTAATAAATTAAGTAGTTCCTGGTATGGTTACTGTACTGGTAACTCCCCAAAAGAATCTGGATTGTGGTGAGGGAACAGAGAAAAAAGCTCATTTAGGACCTGCACTTACGAAGGGGGTAGGCAGCTGTATATCAGGGAGTAAACCTTCTGAGAATAAAAACAGCTGGAGCTTGTTAAGGTAATTACACAGGGGAAAGGATAAAGTACTGGGAAGTCCTCAGAAGAATCTGATTTGTGGTGAGGGCAGAGAGATAAAAGCTCATTTAGGAACGACATGAACATGCTGCGTAGGTAGCTGTTTATCAGTAAATATCTCCACTGAGATTAAGAAAAGCAGTAGCTTAGGAAATTAAGTACTTCCTGGTATGGTTACTGTACTGGTAACTCCCCAAAATAATCTGGATTGTGGTGAGGGAACAGAGAAAAAAGCTCATTTAGGACCTGCACTTACGAAGGGGGTAGGCAGCTCTATATCAGGGAGTAAACCTTCTGAGAATAAAAACAGCTGGAGCTTGTTAAGGTAATTACACAGGGGAAAGGATAATGTACTGGGAACTCCTCAGAAGAATCTGATTTGTGGTGAGGGCAGAGAGATAAAAGCTCATTTAAGAACGACATGAACATGCTGCGTAGGTAGCTGTTTATCAGTAAATATCTCCACTGAGATTAAGAAAAGCAGTAGCTTAATAAATTAAGTACTTCCTGGTATGGTTACTGTACTGGTAACTCCCCAAAGAATCGGGATTGTGGTGAAGGAACAGAGAAAAAAGCTCATTTAGGACCTGCACTTACGAAGGGGGTAGGTAGCTGTATATCAGGGAGTAAACCTTCTGAGAATAAAAACAGCTGGAGCTTGTTAAGGTAATTACACAGGGGAAAGGATAAAGTACTGGGAAGTCCTCAGAAGAATCTGATTTGTGGTGAGGGCAGAGAGATAAAAGCTCATTTAGGAACGACATGAACATGCTGCGTAGGTAGCTGTTTATCAGTAAATATCTCCACTGAGATTAAGAAAAGCAGTAGCTTAGGAAATTAAGTACTTCCTGGTATGGTTACTGTACTGGGAACTCCCCAAAAGAATCTGGATTGTGGTGAGGGAACAGAGAAAAAAGCTCATTTAGGACCTGCACTTACGAAGGGGGTAGGCAGCTGTATATCAGGGAGTAAACCTTCTGAGAATAAAAACAGCTGGAGCTTGTTAAGGTAATTACACAGGGGAAAGGATAATGTACTGGGAACTCCTCAGAAGAATCTGATTTGTGGTGAGGGGAGAGAGATAAAAGCTCATTTAGGATCGACATGAACATGCTGCGTAGGTAGCTGTTTATCAGTAAATATCTCCACTGAGATTAAGAAAAGCAGTAGCTTAATAAATTAAGTACTTCCTGGTATGGTTACTGTACCGGTAACTCCCCAAAAGAATCGGGATTGTGGTGAAGGAACAGAGAAAAAAGCTCATTTAGGACCAGCACTTACGAAGGGGGTAGGTAGCTGTATATCAGGGAGTAAACCTTCTGAGAATAAAAACAGCTGGAGCTTGTTAAGGTAATTACACAGGGGAAAAGATGCAGTACTGGGAACTCCTCAGAAGAATCTGATTTGTGGTGAGGGGAGAGAGATAAAAGCTCATTTAGGAACGACATGAACATGCTGCATACCTAGCTGTTTATCAATAAATATCTCCACTGAGATTAAGAAAAGCAGTAGCTTAATAAATTAAGTACTTCCTGGTATGGTTACTGTACTGGTAACTCCCAAAAGAATCTGGATTGTGGGGAGGGAACAGAGAAAAAAGCTCATTTAGGACCTGAAATTACGAAGGGGGTAGGCAGCTGTATATCAGGGAGTAAACCTTCTGAGAATAAAAACAGCTGGAGCTTGTTAAGGTAATTACACAGGGGAAAGGATAATGTACTGGGAACTCCTCAGAAGAATCTGATTTGTGGTGAGGGGAGAGAGATAAAAGCTCATTTAGGAACGACATTAAAATGCTGCGTAGGTAGCTGTTTATCAGTTAATATCTCCACTGAGATTAAGAAAAGCAGTAGCTTAATAAATTAAGTACTTCCTGGTATGGTTACTGTACTGGTAACTCCCAAAAAAAATCTGGATTGTGGTGAGGGAAGAGAGAAAAAAGCTCATTTAGGAACTGCACTTACGAAGGGGGAAGGCAGCTGTATATCAGGGAGTAAACCTTCTGAGAATAAATACAGCTGGAGCTTGTTAAGGTAATTACACAGGGGAAAGGATAATGTACTGGGAACTCCTCAGAAGAATCTGATTTGTGGTGAGGGGAGAGAGATAAAAGCTCATTTAGGAACGACATGAACATGCAGCATAGGTAGCTGTTTATCAGTAAACATCTCCACTGAGATTAAGAAAAGCAGTAGCTTAATAAATTAAGTACTTCCTGGAATGGTTACTGTACTGGTAACTCCCCAAAAGAATCTGGATTGTGGTGAGGGAACAGAGAGAAACGCTCATTTAGGAACTGCACTTACAAAGGGGGTAGGCAGCTGTATATCAGGGAGTAAACCTTCTGAGAATAAAAACAGTTGGAGCTTGTTAAGGCAATAACACAGAGAAAGGATAATGTACTGGGAACTCCTCAGAAGAATCTGATTTGTGGTGAGGGGAGAGAGATAAAAGCTCATTTAGGAACGACATGAACATGCTGCGTATGTAGCTGTTTATCAGAAAATATCTCCACTGAGATTAAGAAAAGCAGTAGCTTAATAAATTAAGTACTTCCTGGTATGGTTACTGTACTGGTAACTCCCCAAAGAATCGGGATTGTGGTGAAGGAACAGAGAAAAAAGCTCATTTAGGACCTGCACTTACGAAGGGGGTAGGTAGCTGTATATCAGGGAGTAAACCTTCTGAGAATAAAAACAGCTGGAGCTTGTTAAGGTAATTACACAGGGGAAAAGATGCAGTACTGGGAACTCCTCAGAAGAATCTGATTTGTGGTGAGGGGAGAGAGATAAAAGCTCATTTAGGAACGACATGAACATGCTGCATACCTAGCTGTTTATCAGTAAATATCTCCACTGAGATTAAGAAAAGCAGTAGCTTAATAAATTAAGTACTTCCTGGTATGGTTACTGTACTGGTAACTCCCCTAAAGAATCGGGATTGTGGTGAGGGAACAGAGAAAAAAGCTCATTTAGGACCTGCACTTACGAAGGGGGTAGGCAGCTGTATATCAGGGAGTTAACCTTCTGAGAATAAAAACAGCTGGAGCTTGTTAAGGTAATTACAAAGGGGAAAGGATAATGTACTGGGAACTCCTCAGAAGAATCTGATTTGTGGTGAGGGGAGAGAGATAAAAGCTCATTTAGGAACGACATGAACATGCTGCGTAGGTAGCTGTTTATCAGTAAATATCTCCACTGAGATTAAGAAAAGCAGTAGCTTAATAAATTAAGTACTTCCAGGTATGGTTACTGTACTGGTAACTCCCAAAAGAATCTGGATTGTGGGGAGGCAACAGAGAAAAAAGCTCATTTAGGACCTGAAATTACGAAGGGGGTAGGCAGCTGTATATCAGGGAGTAAACCTTCTGAGAATAAAAACACCTGGAGCTTGTTAAGGTAATTACACAGGGGAAAGGATAATGTACTGGGAACTCCTCAGAAGAATCTGATTTGTGGTGAGGGGAGAGAGATAAAAGCTCATTTAGGAACGACATGAACATGCTGCGTAGGTAGCTGTTTATCAGTTAATATCTCCACAGAGATTAAGAAAAGCAGTAGCTTAATAAATTGAGTACTTCCTGGTATGGTTACTGTACTGGTAACTCCCAAAAAAATCTGGATTGTGGTGAGGGAAGAGAGAAAAAAGCTCATTTAGGAACTGCACTTACGAAGGGGGTAGGCAGCTGTACATCAGGGAGTAAACCTTCTGAGAATAAATACAGGTGGAGCTTGTTAAGGTAATTACACAGGGGAAAGGATAATGTACTGGGAACTCCTCAGAAGAATCTGATTTGTGGTGAGGGGAGAGAGATAAAAGCTCATTTAGGAACGACATGAACATGCAGCATAGGTAGCTGTTTATCAGTAAACATCTCCACTGAGATTAAGAAAAGCAGTAGCTTAATAAATTAAGTACTTCCTGGAATGGTTACTGTACTGGTAACTCCCCAAAAGAATCTGGATTGTGGTGAGGGAACAGAGAGAAACGCTCATTTAGGACCTGCACTTACAAAGGGGGTAGGCAGCTGTATATCAGGGATTAAACCTTCTGAGAATAAAAACAGTTGGAGCTTGTTAAGGTAATAACACAGGAGAAAGGATAATGTACTGGGAACTCCTCAGAAGAATCTGATTTGTGGTGAGGGGAGAGAGATAAAAGCTCATTTAGGAACGACATGAACATGCTGCGTATGTAGCTGTTTATCAGAAAATATCTCCACTGAGATTAAGAAAAGCAGTAGCTTAATAAATTACGTACTTCCTGGTATGGTTACTGTACTGGTAACTCCCCAAAAGAATCTGGATTGTGGTGAGGGAACAGAGAAAAAAGCTCATTTAGGACCTGCACTTACGAAGGGGGTAGGCAGCTCTATATCAGGGAGTAAACCTGAGAATAAAAACAGCTGGAGCTTGTTAAGGTAGTTACACAGGGGAAAGGATAATGTACTGGGAACTCCTCAGAAGAATCTGATTTGTGGTGAGGGGAGAGAGATAAAAGCTCATTTAGGAACGATATGAACATGCTGCGTTGGTAGCTGTTTATCAGTAAATATCTCCACTGACATTAAGAAAAGCAGTAGCTTAATAAATTAAGTACTTCCTGGTATGGATACAGTACTGGTAACTCCCCAAAAGAATCTGGATTTTGGTGAAGGAACAGAGAAAAAAGCTCATTTAGGACCTGCACTTACGAAGGGGGTAGGCAGCTTTATATCAGGGTGTAAACCTTCTGAGAATAAAAACAGCTGGAGCTTGTTAAGGTAACTACACATGTTAAAGGATCATGTACTGGGAACTCCTCAGAAGAATCTGATTTGTGGTGAGGAGAGAGAGATAAAAGCTCATTTAAGAACGACATGAACATGCTGCATAGTTAGCTGTTTATCAGTAAATATCTCCACTGAGATTAAGAAAAGCAGTAGCTTAATAAATTAAGTACCTCCTGGTATGGCAACTGTACTGGTAACACCCCAAAAGAATCTGGATTGTGGTGAGGGAACAGAGAAAAAAGCTCATTTATGTCCTGCTCTTACGAAGGGGGTAGGCAGCAGTATATCAGGGAGTAAACCTTCTGAGAATAAAAACAGCTGGAGCTTGTTAAGGGAATTACACAGGGGAAAGGATAATGTACTGGGAACTCCTCAGAAGAATCTGATTTGTGGTGAGGGGGAGAGATAAAAGCTCATTTAGTAACGACATGAACATGCTGCGTAGGTAGCTGTTTATCAGTAAATATCTCCACTGAGATTAAGAAAAGCAGTAGCTTAGTAAATTAAGTACTTCCTGGTATGGTTATTGTACTGGTAACTCCCCAAAAAATCTGGATTGTGGTGAGGGAACAGAGAAAAAAGCTCATTTAGGACCTGCACTTACGAAGGGGGTAGGCAGCTGTATATCAGGGAGTAAACCTTCTGAGAATAAAAACAGCTGGAGCTTGTTAAGGTAATTACACAGGGGAAAGGATAATGTACTGGGAACTCCTCAGAAGAATCTGATTTGTGGTGAGGGGAGAGAGATAAAAGCTCATTTAGGAACGCCATGAACATGCTGCGTAGGTAGCTGTTTATCAGTAAATATCTCCACTGAGATTAAGAAAAGCAGTAGCTTAATAAATTAAGTACTTCCTCGTATGGTTACTGTACTGGTAAATCCCCAAAAGAATCTGGATTGTGTTGAGGGAACAGAGAAAAAAGCTGATTTAGGACCTGGACTTACGAAGGGGGTACGCAGCTGTATATCAGGGAGTAAACCTTCTGAGAATAACAACTGCTGGAGCATGTTAAGGTAATTACACAGGAGAAAGGATAATGTACTGGGAACTCCTCAGAAGAATCTGATTTGTGGTGAGGGGAGAGAGATAAATGCTCTTATAGGAACAACCTGAACATGCTGCGTACGTAGATGTTTATCAGTAAATATCTCCACTGAGATTAAGAAAAGCAGTAGCTTAATAAATTAAGTACTTCCTCGTATGGTTACTGTACTGGTAAATCCCCAAAACAATCTGGATTGTGTTGAGGGAACAGAGAAAAAAGCTGATTTAGGACCTGGACTTACGAAGGGGGTAGGCAGCTGTATATCAGGGAGTAAACCTTCTGAGAATAAAAACAGCTGGAGCTTGTTAAGGTAATTACACAGAGGAAAGGATTATGTACTTGGAACTCTCAGAAGAATCTGATTTGTGGTGAGGGGAGAGAGATAAAAGCTCATTTAGGAACGCCATGACCATGCTGCGTAGGTAGCTTTTTATCAGTAAATATCTCCACTGAGATTAAGAAAAGCAGTAGCTTAACGAATTAAGTACTTCCTGGTATGGTTCCTGTACTGGTAACTCCGCAAAAGAATCTGGATTGTGGTGAGGGAACAGAGAAAAAAGCTCATTTAGGACCTGCACTTACGAAGGGGTTAGGCAGCTGTATATCAGGGAGTAAACCTTCAGAGGATAAAAACAGCTGGAGCTTGTTAAGGTAATTACACAGGGGAAAGGATAATGTACTGGGAACTCCTCAGAAGAATCTGATTTGTGGTGAGGGGAGAGAGATAAAAGCTCATTTAGGAACGACATGAACATGCTGCGTAGGTAGCTGTTTATCAGTAAATATCTCCACTGAGATTAAGAAAAGCAGTAGCTTAATAAATTAAGTACTTCCTGGTATGGTTACTGTACTGGTAACTCCCCAAAAGAATCTGGATTGTGGTGAGGGAACAGAGAAAAAAGCTCATTTAGGACCTGCAATTACGAAGGGGGTAGGCAGCTGTATATCAGGGAGTAAACCTTCTGGGAATAAAAACAGCTGGAGCTTGTTAAGGTAATTACACAGGGGAAAGGATAATGTACTCGGAACTCTCAGAAGAATCTGATTTGTGGTGAGGGGAGAGAGATAAAAGCTCATTTAGGAACGCCATGACCATGCTGCGTAGGTAGCTGTTTATCAGTAAATATCTCCACTGAGATTAAGAAAAGCAGTAGCTTAATAAATTAAGTACTTCCTGGTATGGTTCCTGTACTGGTAACTCCCCAAAAGAATCTGGATTGTGGTGACGGAACAGAGAAAAAAGCTCATTTAGGACCTGCATTTACGAAGGGGGTAGGCAGCTGTATATCAGGGAGTAAACCTTCTGAGAATAAAAACAGCTGGAGCTTGTTAAGGGAATTACACAGGGGAAAGGATAATGTACCGGGAACTCCACAGAAGAATCTCATTTGTGGTGAGGGGAGAAAGATAAAAGCTCATTTAGGAACGACATGAACATGCTGCATTGGTAGCAGATTATCAGTAAATATCTCCACTGAGATTAAGAAAAGAAGTAGCTTAATAAATTAAGTACTTCCTGGTATGGTTACTGTACTGGTAACTCCCCAAAAGAATCTGGATTGTGGTGAGGGAACAGAGAAAAAAGCTCATTTAGGACCTGCACTTACGAAGGGGGTAGGCATATGTATATCAGGGAGTAAACCTTCTGAGAATAAAAACAGCTGGAGCTTGTTAAGGTAATTACACAGGGGAAAATATGAAATACTGGGAACTCCTCAGAAGAATCTGATTTGTGGTGAGGGGAGAGAGATAAAAGCTCATTTAGGAACGACATGAACATGCTGCGTAGGTAGCTGTTTATCAGTAAATATCTCCACTGAGATTAAGAAAAGCAGTAGCTTAACAAATTAAGTACTTCCTGGTATGGTTACTGTACTGGTAACTCGACAAAAGAATCTGGATTGTGGTGAGGGAACAGAGAAAAAAGCTCATTTAGGAACGACATGAACATGCTGCATATATAGCTGTTTGTCAGTAAATATCTCCACTGAGATAAGAAAAGCAGTAGCTTAATAATTACGTACTTCCTGGTATGGATACTCTACTGGTAACTCCCCGAATGAATCTGGATTGTGGTGAGGGAACAGAGAAAAAAGCTCATTTAAGACCTGCACTTACGAAGGGGGTAGGCAGTTGTATATCAGGGAGCAATCATTCTGAGAATAAAAACAGCTGGAGCTTGTTAAGATAATTACACAGGGGAAAGGATAATGTACTGGGAACTCCTTAGAAGAATCTGATTTGTGTTGAGGGGAGAGAGATAAAAGCTCATTTAGGAACGACATGAACATGCTGCATATATAGCTGTTTATCAGTAAATATCTCCACTGAGATTAAGAAAAGCAGTAGCTTAATAAATTAAGTACTTCCCGGTATAGTTACTGTACTGGTAATTCCCAAAAGAATCTGGATTGTGGTGAGGGAACAGAGAAAAAAGCTCATTTAGGACCTGCACTTACAAAGGGGGTAGGCAGCTGTATATCAGGGAGTAAACCTTCTGAGAATAAAAACAGCTGGAGCTTGTTAAGGTAATTACACAGGGGGAAAGGATAATGTACTGGGAACTCTTCAGAAGAATCTGATTTGTGGTGAGGGGAGAGAGATAAAAGCTCATTTAGGAACGACAAGAACATGCTGCGTAGGTAGCTGTTTTATCAGTAAATATCTCCACTGAGATTAAGAAAACCAGTAGCTTAATAAATTAAGTACTTCCTGGTATGGTTACTGTACTTGTAACTCCCCAAAAGAATCTGGATTGTGGTGAGGGAACAGAGAAAAAAGCTCATTTAGGACCTGCACTTACGAAGGTGGTAGGCAGTTGTATATCAGGGAGCAATCATTCTGAGAATAAAAACAGCTGGAGCTTGTTAAGGTAATTACACAGGGGAAATGGAATAGGGAGGCACCCCGACTCGCTCCAACGGCATAGTGAGCTGGGAACCCCAACACCCAACACCCCATCAAGAACCCAGCAAAAACCAGCAGCAAGAAGCAGTGGATAAACGCATGAAAACAAAAAGGAGCAATAAAGAAGAAACCGAAAACCTACACGGAGCCGGAGATTCACCGTGGCACCCCTCCCCCCTCCAGCCGACCCTGGCCCAAACAGGGTCAGGCTGGGAAAGGGGAACCCGGCGATCGGCAGACAGGCTGCCAGGAGCGCAGAATTCATATAGGGGGAGACCCCACGGACACAAGGCAGGGTGCGGACCAAGACACACCGGCAGCGACGAGAAGTTCGGGTCCACACGGGTTTGGACAAGGGAACCCAGCGCGGCAGAAATCGGGAACCAGGGAAGCCACCACGACACTTAGCCAACCCCTGGAGGGCCAACGGCGGCGCGGGACACACACACAAAGCAGCAAAAGTGAGTGCCCTCCCCTCCCCCCTCCCCCACCCCTGAGGGAACAAAGAACCCACAAATCAGTCGGGGAAACCCCCATCAGGCTCTGGGAAGTCAGTTTAGCAGGGGAAGGGCTCAGCAGCACCAACACCCCACAGGTTCCTGAACTGGCAGAACCGGCCCCGCCCCCTTCCCAACAGGGGCCGGGAGACAGCCGGTTGTGCAAACCCCACCTGAGGTGCCTGGACCTCGCAGACTCTTACAACTAAAACCACAGGCGCTGGTGGGCAATACCAGCCCAGCAGGGTCACTTGAGCCTGATCACGTCCCCCCTCCTAACAGCGGAGGTGAGGTCTGAAGGTGCCAAGCCACACCCGGACAGTCGATCCCACTGAGCCCCACACGTACCCCCCTGCCCCACAACGGACTCGTGGGAGGGCGCAAGCACAACCCAACAACCCAGGACTTGCTCTGGGAGGCATATCCCGCCGAAGTGCCTGTTACACTGAACGCACAGCGCACAGGAGGGCGGGGGCCCCCGGCGACAGCGCCTGCTCTGGTAGGCGTACCCTGCACTGGTGGGCGGGGGGACACAGCGACAGCACCTGCTGCCCGTAGACACGTCTACACAGGAGGTAGGGAGGAGCTACAAACCAAACCTGAGAAGCCATCCAGATCTCCAGATGCCCAAATCACAAAGAAACATAACTCAGTTCATCAAAGGGCAAGCCAACTCGCCAGCTCCAAAAAGCAGCACGACTGAAGAGGAGATGGAGAATAAAAATGCAAATGAGGCCATGTTAACAGGAATGATCGAAAGCGTCAGAAATGAAATCAGAAAACAATTCCAGGAATTTAGAGCGGAAATCTGGAAGGACACCCAGAGAAGCCAAGAAAGAAATGGAAGCAAAACTGGATACAATGCAAACCTGCTTTAAAGAAAATGGAAGCAAAAATGGATACAATGCAAGCTGCCTTTAAAGAAAATCTCCACATCCTAAGAATTGAAATGCATGAAAAAATAGATTTAAAATACAACTCTTTAAAGGAAGAAATCTCCACGATCAGAGCTGATATGACAACCATAAATGGGCTCTCTGACATCCATAAACTCCGCAATTGAAACCATGACACAAAGAGTAGACCATATAGAATCCAGAATCTCTCGCCTGGACGATGAAGCAGCTGACAACAACCAGAAAATGACCACACTCCAAGAAAAGGTGAAGCTTCAGGGAAGACTAATCCAGGAACTAATGGACAAAGACAAGAGATATAATCTGCGCATAATTGGAATAGAAGAAGGAGCCGAATACCAGAGCAGAGGGCTTAATCATGTTCTCAATAAAGTTATTGCAGAAAACTTCCCCAATCTCACAGGGGACCCCATCCAGGTAACCGAAGCCTATAGGACACCTGGCAGGCCAGACCCCAGGAAAGCCACCCCAAGGCACATAATATTCAAGACTTCAGACCTCAAGATTAAAGAGCAAATTCTGAATTCAGCCAAAGCGAAGAAGGAAACTTTTTCAATGGGAAGAGGATTCGAATAACATCCGACTTATCCACACAAACTTACCAAGCTCGAAGCGAGTGGAAGAACACCATCCAAGTACTCCAGAATAACAATTTACAACCTCGGATCAAATATCCAGCGAAATTGGAGTTCACATTCGAAGGGAGAACCAGATCTTTCCACACCAAAGAGGAGCTAAAGGAGTATGTGAATAAAAAACCAGCCCTACAGCGAATATTAAGAGGGGAACCCCACCCAACAGAGATCGTAAAAGACACACAGACAGAATCAGAAAGGAAACTTCAATAGCCAAAGCCCAGCAGAAACACAAGCTCACTAAAGACAAGAAGAAAAAAAAAAAGAAGAAAAAACAGCCCACCAAGAAAATGGAAGGAGAAAAAACACCCTTATCCTTGATCTCTTTAAATATAAATGGGTTTAAACTCCCCGATAAAGAGGAGCAGACTGGGCAGAATGGAGTCGCAAACAAAAAGTTGACATCTGCTGTCTACAAGAGACCCACCTTACAGCAAGGGACAAAAACAGGCTTCGAGTGAAAGGATGGAGCAAGATCTACCAGCAAATGCATCCACCAAAACGGCAGGTGTAGCCATCCTGATCTCAGACAAGCTTGACTTCTCTTTAAAGTCCACTCAAAAAGACAAAGAAGGACACTACATATTAATACAAGGAAAAATCCAGAATCAAGAAATCACGGTGATAAATGTATACTCACCAAACAAAAGAGGGCCCGACATATGTCAAGCAAATTCTCAAAGAATTACAGAGCAAGATAGACTCAAACACAATCATAGTGGGTGACTTTAATACTCCTCTCTCTCCAAGAGACAGATCCAACACTCAGAGGATTAGTAAGGGAGCTGAGGACCTAAATAACACCATTTCCCAAATGGATCTAACAGACCTATATAGAACCTTTCACCCCACAGAGACCCAATACACCTTCTTTTCAGCAGCCCATGGATCATATTCCAAAATAGACCACGTCATAGCCCACACAAAGAACCTCAGCAAATACAAAAGTATTGACGTCATCCCATGTATTATATCTGACCACAGTGGATTAAAGGTAAACCTCAACAACAAAGGATACCACAGAGCCTATACACACTCTTGGAGGCTAAACCCCACGCTGCTATCCAACACTTGGGCCACAGATCAAATTAAAGATGAAATCAACGAATTCATAAGCCACAATGACAAAGAAAACACATCACAAAGAAACCTATGGGACACAGCTAAGGCAGTTCTGAGGGGCAAGATCATTGCACTCCAGCACCCACATTAAAAGAATGGAAGCAGAGCAGGTGAATACCCTCACGATGAAACTAAAACAACTGGAGAAACAAGAAATGACAGAATCTAAAACGACTAGGAGAGGAGAGATCACAAAGATTAAAGAAGAGATAAATCTGATTGAAAATAGAAAGACCATTCAACAAATAAATAAGACTAAAAGCTGGTTCTTTGAGAAAATAAACAAAATTGACAGACCCCTTGCAAGACTTACAAAAAAAAGAAGAGAAGAGACTCATATTCGTAAAATCAGGGACTCCACAGGAAAAATTACAACAAGTACACACGATATTCAAACAATCATAAAGAGCTATTTCCAAAACCTCTACTCAGCAAAAAAACAATAATTCTACAGAAATGGATCAATTCTTAGAGAAGTACAAACTGCCCAAACTGAACCAAGAAGAAATAAATCAGCTAAATAAACCAATAACTTACGGTGAGATACAGGAGGTAATCAAGAACCTCCCTACTAAGAAAAGCCCAGGCCCAGATGGATTCACCAATGAATTCTACAAAACCTTTAGTGAGGAGCTAATTCCAATACTCCTCAAACTCTTCCGCGAAATAGAAATGGAGGGAGAAATTCCAAACTCATTCTACGAAGCTAATATCATACTAATTCCCAAACCAGGCAAAGACCCAACAAAAAAAAGAGAACTACAGACCAATATCACTAATGAACACAGATGCAAAGCTCCTCAATAAAATATTAGCTAATAGGATCCAGAAAGTGATCAAGAATATCATACATCATGACCAAGTAGGCTTCATCCCTCAGTCACAAGGATGGTTCAACATCCGTAAATCAATCAACGTAATTCACCACATAAACAGAGCTAAAATCAAGAATCACATTGTTATCTCAGTCGATGCCCAAAAAGCCTTTGACAAAATACAACATCATACCTATTAAAAGCTTTGGAGAGAACAGGAATAGATGGAACATTCCTCAAAACAATAAAGCCATATACAACAGACCAACTGCTAATATCATATTAAATGGAGAGAAACTTAAGTCATTCCCCCTAAAATCAGGAACAAGACAAGGATGCCCACTCTCCCCACTTCTGTTCAACATAGTGCTGGAATCCCTAGCCATAGCAATAAGGCAAGAGGAGGACATCAAAGGGATCCACATCGGCAAGGAAGAAATCAAGTTATCCCTATTCGCAGACGACATGATCTTGTATCTGAAGGACCCAAAAACCTCAGTACCCCAAACTCCTACACCTAATAAACCAATTTGGCAAAGTAGCAGGATATAAAATCAACCCACAAAAGTCAGCAGCTTTTCTGTACACCAGCAATAGACAAACAGAAAAGGAAATTATGGAAACAATTCCATTTACAGTACCCAAAAAAAGAATAAAGTACCTAGGGATCAACTTAACCAAGGACGTGACGGACCTATTCAATGAAAACTACAAAAATCTAATAAGGGAAATCAAAGAAGACACAAGGAGATGGAAAGACCTCCCTTGCTCATGGGTAGGCAGAATCAATATAGTGAAAATGGCCATATTGCCCAAATTGTTATACAAATTCAATGCAATACCTATCAAAATCCCAGCCACATTCTTCACTGAAATAGAGAAACCAATCCATAAATTCATATGGAACAGCAAAAAACCTAGAATAGCCAAAGCAATTCTAGGCAAAAAAAGCAATGCAGGAGGTATCACAATACCTGACTTCAAGATCTACCACAAGGCCATCATAACAAAAACAGCATGGTATTGGTATAAAAACAGATCGGAAGACCAATGGATTAGAACTGAAGACCCAGAAATAAAACCGCACTCTTACAGCCAACTGATATTCGACAAAGGAGCTAAAGATATACAATGGAATAAACATAGCCTCTTCAACTACTGGTGCTGGGAGAACTGGGCAGCCATATGCAGAAAACTCAAAGTAGACCCAAGCCTATCACCATGCACCAAGATCAACTCAAAATGGATCAAGGACCTCAACATCAGACCTGAATCCTTGAAACTACTGAAGGACAGAGTAGGAAAGACACTAGAACGTATAGGCACAGGAAGGAACTTCCTGAATAGAGTCCCAGGGGCACAACAAATAGGAGAAAGACTCGACAAATGGGACTACTACAAATTAAAAAGTTTCTGCACAGCTAAGGACATAGCCACCAAAATAGAAAGACAGCCAACGATATGGGAAAGGATATTTACCAGCACAGCAACAGACAAAGGCCTGATATCGGCCATCTACAGAGAACTCAAAAAACTAAGCCCCTCCAAGCCCAATAAACCATTTAGGAAATGGGCAAAAGAGCTAAAGAGAGACTTCACAAGAGAAGATATAAAAATGGCAAAGGAAACATATGAGGAAATGCTCAACATCCCTGCTAGTAAAGGAAATGCAAATAAAAACAACCCTGAGATACCACCTCACCCCAGTTAGAATGGCCTATACTCTGAACTCAGGAAACAACAAATGCTGGAGGGGCTGTGGGGAAAGAGGAACCCTTCTCCATTGTTGGTGGGAGTGCAAATTAGTACAACCACTTTGGAGAAACAGTATGGAGGTTTCTCAAAAAGCTCAATATACACCTACCCTATGACCCAGCCATACCACTCCTAGGCATCTATCCTAAACAGCAAAATCCAAGATATCAAAAAGGCATTTGTACTACCATGTTTATCGCGGCACAATTCACAATAGCTAAAATAAGAAAACAACCCAGATGCCCCTCCACAGACGAATGGATCCAAAAAATATGGTACTTATACACAATGGAATACTACATAGCGATTAGGAATGGTGAAATATTGTTATTTGCAGGGAAATGGTCGGAACTCGAACAAATAATGTTGAGTGAGACAAGCCTAGAACACAGAAAACAAAGGGGCATGATCTCCCTGATATATGACTGTTAACAAAGGGAGACGGAGAGACAGTAGAGACCAAGTCTGTGAATACTGTATATGTTCTTGATACATTGTATATTGCATATATGTCAACCTGACCTAGACAAGGGATAGAAAAACAGGTTGTAAGATATCATAAGAAATGTACACACTGCCCTACTATGTAACTGCACCCTCTTTGCACAACACCTTGTAAAAAAATTTATGTCCAATTAATAAAAAAAATAAAAAAATTAAAAAAAAATAATAAATAAATTAATTACTTCCTTGTATGGTTACTGTACTGGTAACTCCCCAAAAGAATCTGGATTGTGGTGAGGGAACAGAGAAAAAAGCTCATTTAGGACCTGCATTTACGAAGGGGGTAGGCAGCTGTATATCAGGGTGTAAACCTTCTGAGAATAAAAACAGCTGGAGCTTGTTAAGGTAATTACAAAGGGGAAAGGATAATGTACTGGGGACTCCTCAGAAGAATCTGATTTGTGGTGAGGGGAGAGAGATAAAAGCTCATTTAGGTACGACATGAACATGCTGCGTAGGTAGCTGTTTATCAGTAAATATCTCCACTGAGATTAAGAAAAGCAGTAGCTTAACGAATTAAGTACTTCCTGGTATGGTTACTGTACTGGTAAATCCCCAAAAGAATCGGGATTGTGGTGAGGGAACAGAGAAAAAATCTCATTAAGACCTGCACTTACGAAGGGGGTAGGCAGCTGTATATCAGGCAGTAAACCTTCTGAGAATAAAAACAGCTGGAGCTTATTAAGTCAATTACACAGGGGAAAGGATAATGTACTTGGAACTCCTCAGAAGAATCTGATTTGTGGTGAGGGGGAGAGAGATAAAAGCTCATTTAGGAACGACATGAACATGCTGAGTAGGTAGCTGTTTATCAGTAAATATCTCCACTGAGATTAAGAAAAGCAGTAGCTTAATAAATTAAGTACTTCCTGGTATGGTTACTGTACTGGTAACTCCCCAAAAGAATCTGGATTGTGGTGAGGGAACCGAGAAAAAAGCTCATTTAGGACTTGCACTTACGAAGGGGGTAGGCAGCTGTATATCAGGGAGTATCGCTACTGAGAATAAAAACAGCTGGAGCTTGTTAAGGTACTTACACAGGGGAAAGGATAATGTACTGGGAACTCCTCAGAAGAATCTGATTTGTGGTGAGGGAGAGAGATAAAAGCTCATTAAGAACGACATGAACATGCTGCATACGTAGCTGTTTATCAGTAAACATCTCCACTGAGATTAAGAAAAGCAGTAACTTAATAAATTAAGTACTTCCTGGTATGAATACTGTACTGGTAACTTCCCAAAAGAATCTGGATTGTGGTGAGGGAACAGAGAAAAAAGCTCATTTAGGAACGACATGAACATGCTGCGTAGGTAGCTGTTTATCAGTAAATATCTCCACTGAGATTAAGAAAAGCAGTAGCTTAATAAATTAAGTACTTCCTGGTATGGGTACTGTACTGGTAACTCCCAAAAGAATCTGGATTGTGGTGAGGGAACAGAGAAAAAAGCTCATTTAGGACCTGCACTTACGAAGGGGGTAGGCAGCTGTATATCAGGGAGTAACCTTCTGAGAATAAAAACAGCTGGAGCTTGTTAAGGTAACTACACAAGGGAAAGGATAATGTACTTGGAACTCCTCAGAAGAATCTGATTTGTGGTGAGGGGAGAGATATAAAAGCTCATTTAAGAACGACATGAACATGCTGCGTAGGTAGCTGTTATCAGTAAATATCTCCACTGAGATTAAGAAAAGCAGTAGCTTAATAAATTAAGTACTTCCTGGTATGATTACTGTACTGGTAACTCCCAAAAGAATATGGATTGTGGTGAGTGAACAGAGAAAAAAGCTCATTTATGACCTGCACTTATGAAGGGGGTAGGCAGCTGTATATCAGGGAGTATCGCTACTGAGAATAAAAACAGCTGGGGCTTGTTAAGGTACTTACACAGGGGGAAAGGATAATGTACTGGGAACTCCTCAGAAGAATCTGATTTGTGGTGAGGGGGAGAGATAAAAGCTCATTAAGAACGACATGAACATGCTGCATACGTAGCTGTTTATCAGTAAATATCTCCACTGAGATTAAGAAAAGCAGTAACTTAATAAATTAAGTACTTCCTGATATGAATACTGTACTGGTAACTTCCCAAAAGAATCTGGATTGTGGTGAGGGAACATAGAAAATAGCTCATTTAGGAACGACATGAACATGCTGCGTAGGTAGCTGTTTATCAGTAAATATCTCCACTGAGATTAAGAAAAGCAGTAGCTTAATAAATTAAGTACTTCCTGGTATGGGTACTGTACTGGTAACTCCCCAAAAGTATCTGGATTGTGGTGAGGGAGCAGAGAAAAAAGCTCATTTAAGACCTGCACTTACGAAGGGGGCAGGTAGCTGTATATTAGGGTGTAAACCTTCTGAGAATAAAAACAGCTGGAGCTTGTTAAGTTAATTATACAGGGGAAAGGATAATGTACTGGGAACTCCTCAGAAGAACCTGATTTGTGGTGAGGGGAGAGAGATAAAAGCTCATTTAGGAACGACATGAACATGCTGCGTAGGTAGCTGTTTATCAGTAAATATCTCCCCTGAGATTAAGAAAAGCAGTAGCTTAATAAATTAAGTACTTCCTGGAATTGTTACTGTACTGGTAACTCCCCAAAAGAATCTGGATTGTGGTGAGGGAACAGAGAAAAAAGCTCATTTAGGACCTGCACTTACGAAGGGGGTAGGCAGCTGTATATCAGTGAGTAAACCTTCTGAGAATAAAAACAGCTGGAGCTTGTTAAGGTAATTACACAAGGGAAAGGATAATGTACTTGGAACTCCTCAGAAGATTCTGATTTGTGGTGAGGGGAGAGAGATAAAAGCTCATTTAAGAACGACATGAACATGCTGCGTAGGTAGCTGTTTATCAGTAAATATCTCCACTGAGATTAAGAAAAGCAGTAGCTTAACGAATTAAGTACTTCCTGGTATGGTTACTGTACTGGTAACTCCCCAAAAGAATCTGGATTGTGTTGAGGGAACAGAGAAAAAAGCTCATTTAGGACTTGCACTTACGAAGGGGGTAGGCAGCTGTATATCAGGGAGTATCGCTACTGAGAATAAAAAACAGCTGGAGCTTGTTAAGGTACTTACACAGGGGAAAGGATAATGTACTGGGAACTCCTCAGAAGAATCTGATTTGTGGTGAGGGAGAGAGATAAAAGCTCATTAAGAACGACATGAACATGCTGCATACGTAGCTGTTTATCAGTACATATCTCCACTGAGATTAAGAAAAGCAGTAACTTAATAAATTAAGTACTTCCTGGTATGAATACTGTACTGGTAACTTCCCAAAGAATCTGGATTGTGGTGAGGGAACAGAGAAAAAAGCTCATTTAGGAACGACATGAACATGCTGCGTAGGTAGCTGTTTATCAGTAAATATCTCACTGAGATTAAGAAAAGCAGTAGCTTAATAAATTAAGTACTTCCTGGTATGGGTACTGTACTGGTAACTCCCCAAAAGTATCTGGATTGTGGTGAGGGAGCAGAGAAAAAAGCTCATTTAAGACCTGCACTTACGAAGGGGGTAGGTAGCTGTATATTAGGGTGTAAAACTTCTGAGAATAAAAACAGCTGGAGCTTTTTAAGGTAATTACACAGGGGAAAGGATAATGTACTGGGAACTCCTCAGAAGAATCTGATTTGTGGTGAGGGGGAGAGAGATAAAAGGCTCATTTAGGAACGACATGAACATGCTGCGTAGGTAGCTGTTTATCAGTAAATATCTCCACTGAGATTAAGAAAAGCAGTAGCTTAATAAATTAAGTACTTCCTGGTATGATTACTGTACTGGTAACTCCCCAAAAGAATATGGATTGTGGTGAGGGAACAGAGAAAAAAGCTCATTTATGACCTGGACTTATGAAGGGGGTAGGCAGCTGTATATCAGGGAGTATCGCTTCTGAGAATAAAAACAGCTGTAGCTTGTTAAGGGAATTACACAGGGGAAAGGATAATGTACTGGGAACTCCTTAGAAGAATCTGATTTGTGGTGAGGGGGAGAGAGATAAAAGCTCATTTATGAACGACATAAACATGCTGCGTAGGTAGCTGTTTATCAGTAAATATCTCCACTGAGGTTAAGAAAAGCAGTAGCTTAATAAATTAAGTACTTCCTGGTATGGTTACTGTACTGGTAACTCCCCAAAAGAATCTGGATTGTGGTGAGGGAACAGAGAAAAAAGCTCATTTAGGACCTGCACTTACGAAGGGGGTAGGCAGCTGTATATCAGGGAGTAAACCTTCTGAGAATAAAAACAGCTGGAGCTTGTTAAGGGAATTACACGGGGGAAAGGATAATGTTTGGGAACTCCTCAGAAGAATCTGATTTGTGGTGAGGGGGAGAGAGACAAAAGCTCATTTAAGAACGACATGAACATGCTGCGTAGGTAGCTGTTTATCAGTACATATCTCCACTGAGATTAAGAAAAGCAGTAGCTTAATAAATTAAGTACTTGCTGGTATGGTTACTCTACTGGTAACTCCCCAAAAGAATCTGGATTGTGGTGAGGGAACAGAGAAAAAAGCTATTTAGGACCTGCACTTGCGAAGGGGGTTAGGCAGCTATATATCAGGGAGTAAACCTTCTGAGAATAAAAACAGCTGGAACTTGTTAAGGTAATTACACAGGGGAAAGGTAATGTACTGGGAACTCCTCAGAAGAATGTGATTTGTGGTGAGCGGATAGAGATAAAAGCTCATTTAGGAACGACAAGAACATCCTGCGTAGGTAGCTGTTTTATCAGTAAATATCTCCACTGAGATTAAGAAAAGCAGTAGCTTAATAAAATAATTACTTCCTGGTAGGTTACTTGTACTGGTAACTCCCTAAAAGAATCTGGATTGTGGTGAGGGAACAGAGAAAAAAGCTCATTTAGGACCTGCTCTTAAAAAGGTGGTAGGCAGCTGTATATCAGGGAGTAAACCTTCTGAGAATAAAAACAGCTGGAGCTTGTTAAGGGAATTACACGGGGGAAAGGATAATGTACTGGGAACTCCTCAGAAGAATGTAATTTGTGGTGAGGGGAGAGAGATAAAAGCTCATTTAGGAACGACATGAACATGCTGCGTAGGTAGCTGTTTATCAGTAAATATCTCCACTGAGATTAAGAAAAGCAGTAGCTTAATAAATTAAGTACTTCCTGGTATGGTTACTGTACTGGTAACTCCCCAAAAGAATCTGGATTGTGGTGAGGGAACAGAGAAAAAAGCTCATTTAGGACCTGCACTTACGAAGGGGGTAGGCAGTTGTATAGCAGGGAGTAAACCTTCTGAGAATAAAAACAGCTGGAGCTTGTTAAGGTAATTACACAGGGGACAGGATAATGTACTGAGAACTCCTCAGAAGTATCTGATTTGTGGTGAGGGGAGAGAGATAAAAGCTCATTTAGGAACGACATGAACATGCTGCATAGGTAGCTGTTTATCAGTAAATATCTCCACTGAGATTAAGAAAAGTAGTAGCTTAATAAATTAAGTACTTGCTGGTATGGTTACTCTACTGGTAACTCCCCAAAAGAATCTGGATTGTGGTGAGGGAACAGGAAATAAACTCATTTAGGACCTGCACTTACAAAGGTGGTAGGCAGCTGTATATCA
>NW_025960875.1:0-132216 GCF_023159225.1 Perognathus longimembris pacificus | reverse complement strand
TGTTGACTTAGGAATTTATATATGTATGTACACATGTATGTATGTATGTATGTGTGTATGTATGTATGTATGTGTGTGTGTGTAATTCACACTGATCTTCCTTAATAAAATATAATCTGTGTATGGGTGCATATACATAAAAACATTCAATTGTCACTTAGTGACAGGAAATGCTCTGTTGGGTGATAACTCAGCTGGGGAACATCATTGCATGTACTTAAAGTCAGCTATAGAACCACTTAGCAGGCTCATCTTATAGGACTACTGTTGTGTAAGCTGTCCACCAGTTACCAAAAAACAGCCTTAGGCCTAAATGGCGGCTTTCCCAACCTAAGACATATAGATAGCCCATAAATATAAGACATGATATAGGAATGAGCAAGATCATTTCTCATGAGAAAAATGCAAGTCCAAGCCACAGTGAGATAACTGCAATGTTCAAAAAGAATGGCAATTATCAGGTAGACAGGACCTAGCATAAGCTAGCAAGGATTTTGAGAAAGGAAACCCTTGGCACGCTTTGGTGTGAATATCAATTAGCACAGCCATTGTGGAGGTTCTTCAATAAAAATCAGAATAAAATGAACATATGAGCCAGTAATAATACCACAACTGGGGATTGATGTGGAATAAAGACATCAGTATGTGGCAGAGACATATGCACCCCTGGTTAATAGCAGCACTATTCAGGAGTGAATAGTCAAGGGTTGAAAACAACCTCCAAAGTGTCCATTCACGATGAATGGATAAAGGAAGTGTGGCACATATACATGATAGAGTATTGTTCACTGACAAAAACAACGAGATTTTGTTTTGTGAGCAACACAGAAGGAGAAGTTATGTGTTAAGTAAAATAAGCCAAAAGACAAGTAGGGAAAATGTGGAATATGAAAGTATTGATCTCAAGTAATAGAAGAATATTGAAGGTAAGGAAAGAGACAGTAACAGAAGGGGTTAATCTGATTAAAATATCATATACCCAGGATAAAAAAGAACCCACTAGTGGTTACGAAAAACTTGGGAAAATCAAAGGCAGAAAGGTTGATCAATGAGTAAGATATTACAGTGAAATGAGTCCAATTTCTCCTGAGTTATTGCACAGGAGGGTGATTACAGACAACAGTATTTTACTATGTATTTCAGAATTAAAGAAGAAAGGATTCCAGTGTTTGACCATGTTATTATATGAATTCAAAATGTACTTAATTGAAAAACCATCATTATGTAATGTAGGATTGTGTATGCTTATATAAACAAACTTTTATTGAGGTAGATTCTAAATTGCAATCATCTTACATGTATCTATTAAGGCAATTATGTATATGTGCCTGTAACCAACATTTCTGTCTATTTGTTCAACATTTTTGGCACATTCTAGTCACTATCCAAACACTCAATGGAAGTGCTTATTCTTTTGATTTTTAATCACTACAGATTAGTTTGAATGTTTGTTGAGTTTTTCATAGTTGAATCACATCTAATACCTCCTTTGTAACTGACTTTATACCAGCAACATGAATTCTGCCAGACTGACTCAATCGTTTTGTGCCCTGGTTATTCTTTTAAAAATAAGATTAATATTTATTGCTCTATGGAAAATCTATGCACACAAATTATATAGTTATATACTGCTCCAAAGAATCAGCAAACACATTATATTCTGCAAATCCATTTGACAGAGAGGAAAACCTGCAAACATAAAAAACTAATTCTGAATGAAGAGATGTAAATTTGGCAGCTAAAAGTTTTAGACCGGTAACTTATATGTCACATGAGTTTAAATTCATGAGTTTGAAAATGTTGAGGGTAAACTTTGTGATGTGTGTTGATCTGTACATAGGAAACATAACACTGATTGTCAAAGAAGCATGCTCAACAATATTTAATTCACTTCCTGTGTTTCTGGGTAAAGCATTCTTTGCTCCCTACTACTGTGTTTTCAGGAGGTTGAGCTGAAAATACCATTTGTCTAAATTGAGTCCATTTTCAATTCATGATTTTGCCCAACTTTATTTCACATGCAACTCAAAACAAGGACATCACTCTTCCTGGAGTGATCTCTAGACTGTTGCTTTCTCTCAGTTATCCAGCAGTTCACTTCTTGGACTATTGACAAATATCCCGATGAATCAATCATCTTTCACCCCTTGGAATCAAAGAATGCAAAGATAAAGAGTGTATCTTCATAAACATTGATAAATCGTGACCCACCCAAAGCTTCCATCCTCTGACTGAATTAATATTTGGTCTTTCATCTTTGCCAGAGTGGAGTGTCAAATCTAAGCTAGTTGTTCAGTTCCCCAGGCATACTGGAAACTAGGACACAGAGCTGCTGCAGTGGTCCATGTTCAATGATAACAGCATACCCTGGTTATGGAATGCCTTTGTCATTTCATAGCTAAGCAATCTCTAGGAAACAATTTGAAGTCAAGGTTGACTAAAGTGCAAGTTTCATCCCCGAACCTACTTATCTCCTGAAGAGACTAAGCAGGTCATATGTGCCTCATTATCCTGCAAAGGGAAGGTTTCAGGAACTGTGTTTGAAACAACACTGAATATATAAGGCAGAGGGTCAAAGTGCAGATGTGTGGCTCCCAGTCAGTTACTAGAGAAACAAGCACGATGAGGAAGCATCAACAAGTATGGCCACTACTGCTTTCATGCAAGTAGATAATGGACCTTTGCCTCCAAGTCAAGAAAAGGCTACTTTTGCTGGGAAATAACCTGTGAGAGGACTAAAAACTGGGTACCCAGCCCCTCTACTCTGCATCTGTGTTCTTGATCTTAGCCATTCTCTCTTGCAGCCACTTTACAGTCACCTAGGGCTCCAGGAAGAACAGGATCATAATAAGCACCTTGTGACAAGAGGCAGGCAGCATGCCCCTCAGACAGGCAATGCCTTCTTATCTTCTTGTCATCTTATTTGTGACGTACTTTATTTATTTTTCTTATTTATTGCCAAAATGATGTACACATAAGTTACAGTTTCATATGTTAGGCCTTGGGTACTTCTTGTACTGTTTGTTACCTGTCTTCTTCTTGTCATCTTGAAGAGAGCAAGCCAGAGCTAGAGACCACTTGTCAGGCCTGTAGAGCTAATGATGTGGGATGCATTTAACATACATGTCTACCTTCAATACCTTCCTATTTCATCTGAAGATGGCTAAGATGTAGAAGTGCTGTTGATAGCTAAGATGTAGAAGGCATGAAAGCATGTCTGCCATGTAAAAACTTCTCCTTTCTTTGCCCTTAAAAACAAGGGGAAGCCAGTAGGTGCTATAAGAGCCAAGAGAAGCATTTGGCAGATTTAAGAAAACCAGAAGGTTAAGGCTGTGACAAAAAGGCTTTCCAAGAGTACGCAGCATATTTGCCTAGGATTTTAAAGTAGTTACATAAAGGAGTTTCATCCAACAAACCAGTTTATGATCGTATTTACCTGTTTTAGGAGGTCGTTCATTTCTTGGACACCAGACACCCAGAACACTATTTCGTCTACAACCTTTGCAGTATGTACATGACTTATTATTTTTGCTACTGTAGATAGAAAACATGTAAGGAAATGACCTCTTTTATGTTCCATTTAATTGTAACTACTGAGTGGTGGGGGTTAGATCAGAAATCTCTATTTTCTGCTGGTCCTGTGTGGTAAGAAAAGTTAGCTTGGTAGCAGAACATTCCCTAAGAGAGACACAGGCTAGTGAGACCAAAGAGGCAGATTTTGAGAAAGTTTCAGGAAACATCGGCGCATGCTGTTAGGCTTAGGCAGGTCTTCCTGTCTTTCATGTTAGATTGTACTGAAGACAATACAGCAAGTATGTTCTCTGACCCACGGTTAGTGGGTGTTGATGAGAACAAGGCAGATGATGAGAAAAGACAAAAACAAAAAGTAGAAGACAGTGTATACCCCCGGGTTCTAGTTGTGTCTGTCTGCAGTTTGTTTACTCCTGCCTCTATATGAAATCCTGTGTATACATGAAGTGACTGTTTTCAGGGACCGTTTAGACAGCGCCATTGACCTCTGCTTCATGGTACACAAGTAGCATGAGCAAATGAGTAGTCTGCTAGAAGCTGTTCAACATGAGGACTATGAAACAACAAGTTGATTTAGATTACTTGATGTGAAAAAAGCCACTTACTATCCGAGAATCTGCCCCTTAAGTTCTCACCTTTATCTGGCCACTTTGGTCCACTGGTCTGCCTGCCTCCCCCTTAAGGAACTTTTGCTGTTAACCTTAACAATTGTTTTAAAACAACAGGAGCCTCACAGAAAGCTTTTAAAATAGATTTAAAAATTGCTAATAGAAAATTTAAACTTTATTCCTAATTTTAGGTCATTAGGCATAGAGCTTTGACACATCTGTTCTTTCTTCAGGTGAACGGTCGTATAACCCCAGGTTTTTCCATCACCGGATGCATAGAATTCTCATAGACGATCACAACGTCCCAACACTTCAGTAAGTTCTATGCCACACTCATTGCCAGAAGAGCACTAAATTCATTGGGCTTGAATTTGGGGGATGATTTTTAATTACCTAAAAATCTTTATTAAACCAGGGAGATGATAACATTTTCAAAAGAAGTCATTGCTTGGTTATCCAAGGATCCCCAGAATACCATCGCGATTCACTGTAAAGGAGGAAAAGGTAGTAATGCTTTCTTTCTGTTTTCTTTTTCCTATGATATTTGAAAATAAATATTGGAGGCCTAGCAGAGGACACATCCTGTTATTCATCAGATAAGGAATTCCTATAGGTTAATAGTTGCTAGCATTTTAATACTGGTTTTATGGCTGAAAGAAGCAAAGAAAGATTAAAGGAAAATAGAGAAGGTGAGGGAAGAAAAAAGGGAAAGAACAATGAAGGGAAGGAAGGAAAAAGAGCTAAGGAAGGTTGAGTGTGTTTTCCCTTAATTACCCATGATCTGAGTGTCTTCCATTTTGGTTTTCCAGTATATATCTGCCAAATATAAAGAGGGTTTAATTTCAGGATATTAGAGCTCTTTTATTTTATTTGAACTATTCTTTCTTTAACTGACAAACTGCACTTATGTATGGTGTACAATATAATATTTTCGTATTTGTAGACGCACATCATGGAATAGCTGAATAAAGCTCGTTAACAAATGCATTCTCTCTTGGGCTTTAAGTTGCTCTTCCCTGTTAACCAGTAACAGTGAGCATTGTTTCATATACCTGTTGGCCACTTGCATATTTCCTTTTCAGAAATGTCTTTCTAAGTCCTTTGTCCTACCCTGCCCCCTTTTTTATTCCTCAGAGTCTTGGATGATGGTGTTTTGTTTTGTTGGCATTACTATAGTTGAGTCCAGAGCCACACACTTCCTAGGGCACTCTACTACTGGAGTCACACACACCCCTTGTCTCTTTTTCTTTTAGTTATGATTCATATAGGGGCTCACTTTTCATGCTTCCTCCAGGCAGGCCTCGTCTGTGATCCTCCTCCTTTACATCTTTCACATAGATGGGATAGTGGACACATTACCAGTGATGAATTCTTGCAACCTTTTTTGCCTGGCTTTGAATGACAATCGTCCCCATTGCCAGTATCTGAATAGCTAGGATTACAGTTTGAGCTGCCATGACTGGCTTTCTCTTTTGTGATCTTTCATTTTGTTTTGTTTGAGACAGGATTTCCCTATGTATAGACCAGGCCACACTCAAACTTGTGATCTTCCTGCGTCTGCTTCCTGAGTGCTGTGATGCCAGGGATGTCCACCACACCTGCCTTTTTGTCCTTTTATAGAAAAGCTTATTTTCATGCTATTGTGTGGAGTTCCTTAAATCTTTTGAATATGCTCCCATTCCATAGGTCATGACTTTGCTCAGCTGATTATCTACTTTTCTGTGCAGAAGCATTTTCCTCTCATGCAATGTCATGTGTTTAATTTTTGCTTTTACTGCCATACAACACACACACACACACACACACACACACACACACACACACAGTCTATTAAATGGATAGAACTTCAGTTTTTTCTTCCTAATGCCAAGATATTTTCCTCACAGACTTCTAAAGATTATGCAATCTAAATTCAGTAGATAAATGGTTTTATCTCATGTCTGCTATTTCTATTTGTGATTGTAATACCAAACTATATCAACTACTATATAAGTCAGAACTGAATGAATTTTAATTTCACGAAGACCAAGTTGAGATTTTCAGGACGATTCTATGAAGTTGACTGATGCTATATATTATCAGAGCTACATTCAATTCATGGAAGACTGCTATAAAACATTGAGGGAAAGCTTCCAGTAAGAAAA
Source organism: Perognathus longimembris pacificus (assembly GCF_023159225.1). NCBI lineage: Eukaryota > Metazoa > Chordata > Mammalia > Rodentia > Heteromyidae > Perognathus > Perognathus longimembris. The sequence continues at coordinate 125,933 of NW_025960875.1, read as the reverse complement.
GTGTAGAATTCTCTGACCAACTGGAAAGGACAGGTTGTTGATAATACAATAATCTTTATATGACAGGCCTGAATTTTCTAGAAAGAGCTCCAACTGAGAGGACTCATGATAGTCTGATAGGAGAGGTTTAGTGATGACTGCTTGACAAATGCCTATAGAACGGATACTTCATGGCTTCTTGCTTTACCTGGCTGAGAGGACAGTAGTGATCCTGCAGCTGTACTTACTCACGGCACAGGCACATGAATCGGCCCCATGTGGGCATACATACAGGTGGTAAAAGAGCTTTTCACACGTTTCCTTCAAATAGGAAAAGATCATTCTTTCAGAGACCCAGAGTTGTGCTCCAGAACTGACATGTTACAGTCAATGAAGCTGAGGGAAGCAATAGCCAGTATTCCTATCTCTAAGGAAGCTTCTGTGTCTCATCTACTTCGAGCTAAGTGGCATTAACTTCCCTTTGGAAGTTAGAATGCTGGTTAGAATGCCGTTCTTTAAACATGATGACAATGTTCAGTTAATTTAAAAATGTTTAAAAGATAGATGAAAAATGTTGTGCTTCTCAGGGAAAAGGACGGGTATGGTAGGTATTAAATAACAGCAAATTAGTCAAGCTCTAGGGAAGATTATAGAAAGAGAAAAGAGAATGCTCTATTCAAACCTAAATTTTATATGACAGAAGTAAAATATAAATTAGAAGGCAACCTATGGGACTTTGAGGATGAGTGATTTGAAGCACCAAGGAATTCTAAGCTGTGCTTTAAAACACTATCTCACACACACACACACACACACACACACACACACACATACAGAAGCAGTGAGAAAGAGAGAGCAGAGGAGGAGAGAGAAAAGCAGGCAGGCACGCCATGGGAGAAATTAAGCAAGTACAGTACGGCAAAATACTGAGAATTACAGAGTCTGAGGAATAAGTACACAAGTATTCATTATATTTTCTGTCTGCATTCTTATTTTGGAAAATGTTTGCAATATCTTCAAGTAATACAATTAAGTAGGGACTACAAGTGGCTAGTTGGTGTTCTGGGATCCCACTTGCATTTGAACTCAGCACCTCACACCTACTTGGCCAGTACTCTACCATTTAAGCCATTTGCCCCGCTCTGTATCACCTATAACAGGGGCTGTGGACATAAACCATCCTGCCAGCCTTGAGAATAGGGGTCATGCTGACTTTGCATGAGCTGGCCTGGAACCACAATCCTCCTGAGCTTGAAACCTGACTAGCTGGGACTATAGATGTGAACTACGATGCAAGTTCCTACTTTATCTTTTTGTTACATTAATTACAGTTCAGGCATTTCTATTTCTCAATTAAAAACCTTGAGTCAGGCACACTGAGGAGAAAACAGAACCAAAACCAAATATACACTTTTGAGTATTTCTGAGTGTATAGTTATGCTGGACAAAGATTTCTTGAACTAATCGCTGCTCTTTTCTAGGGCGTACTGGGACCATGATATGTGTCTGTCTCCTCGCAATGGACACATTTTCAACTGCAAAGGTAGGAAAAATGTTACAATACTCTGTCTTATATGTATTGAACTTGCTGGTTCTGAAACATGTCTGGTAAAATCCTTTGTTCGTGGTGCTTATGTGAAAGTCTGGCTTAGTGCTGCCTGTTTGATGCGCAGTTAGTAACTGGCTAAGCATCCTTATTCTAGGCCAGGGCTATGGTGAGAGCAGTGAGGCACACATTGAAGGGCATGCCAAAATCTAGAATAACTCAGATAAACAGAATTTTTATGTATATTTCTACTATGTGTAGGTAGATGCCATTCAACAAAGACATTTGTCAATATGGTGCATCTTGAGCAATGGCACTCCTTCATCATTCTCCAGCCCTCCCAAACCCACTCCTTCCTTAAGTTTACTTAATTTTGGAGGCTATACATTGAATTTTATGACTGCATAATGCAATACTTAGAAAATAAGAGTCCATATTGTCCAAAAAGGAATGTACTCATTACCTGACCTATGCAACTGTAACCCCTTTTGCACATCATCTTTATATTGAACTTCAAGTGGGCTAAAGACGTACAAAGAGACTTCTCTGATGAGAAAATGAGAATGGCCAAGAGACATATGAAAATGTGCTCTACATCACTGGCCATAAACAAAATGCAAATCAAAACAACATTGAGATTCCATCTCACCCCAGTAAGAATGTCATATATCAAGAAAACTAACAATAACAATTGTTGGACGGGATGTGGCCAAAAGGGAACCCTACTTCATTGTTGGTGGGAATGTAAACTGGTTCAGCCACTCTGGCAAGCAGTATGGAGATTCCTCAGAAGGCTAAATATAGAACTCTCCTATGACCAAGCAGCCCCACTTTTGGTTATCTATCCAAAAGACCACAAACAAAATCACAGTAATGCCACCAGCACAACAATGTTCATCGCAGCACAATTTGTCATAGCTAGAATCTGGAACCAACCCAGATGCCCCTCAGTAGACGAATGGATCAGGAAGATGTGGTACATATACACAATGGAATTTTATGCCTCTATCAGAAAGAATGACATTGTCCCATTTGTAAGGAAATGGAAGGACTTGGAAAACATTATACTAAGAGAAGTGAGCCAGACCCAAAGAAACATGGACTCTATGGTCTCCCTCATAGGGAATAATTAGCACAGGTTTAGGCAAGTCACAGCAGAGGATCACAACAGCCCAATAGCCCTTATGAACGCATAAGATGATGCTAAGTGAAATGAACTCCATGTTATGGAAACGATTGTTATATCACAGTTGTAACTACCTTCAATGTCCCATCTGCATCTGTAGCTTCTATTATTGATGATGTTCTTGTATCACCTTCCAGTGGTTGTACCTACACTATCTCTGTAATCTTATCTGAGTATATTGGAAACCGTGTATACTGGTATTAGTAGTAGGAAATTGAAAGGGAATAACAAAATTGAGAGATACACGGTAAAAAAAGACAAACAACTACAAAAGCAATACCTGCAAAACTGTTTGTTGAAAGTGAACTGAACACCTCATGGGGGGAAAGGGAAAGGGGGAGGAGGAAGGGGGCTATGAGGGACAAGGTAACAAACAGTACAAGAAAAGTATCCAATGCCTAACGTATGAAACTGTAACCTCTCTATACATCAGTTTTATAATAAAAACTTAAAAAAAAGAAATATATCCAATGTCTAATGTATGAAACTGTAACCTCTCTGTACATCAGTTTGATAATAAAAATTTGAAAAGATATAAATATATATATAAAATATAAAAATATAAAAAAGAATGAAAGAAAAGTTGGGCATTGGTGATTCACACCTGTAATCTTAGCTACTTGAGAATGTGAAAATAGGTGGTTTGTGTTGGAGAATAGCCCACTCAGAAAAGCTCTTGAGACTCCCTCTAAACCCACAGCCGGATGCAGTGGCGTGTACCCATCCTCTCACCCTAGGTGAGAAGCTGAGATTGAGAGGATCCCATATCCAGGCCAGCCTGGGTAGAAAAGTCCACAAGACTTCAACTCCACAGAGGGTGGAGTCTGACAGGGTAGCAAGCACCTGTCTTCCCAGTGATGATGGAGAAACCTGTAGTAGGCAGATCCCAGCTCAGGTACATGTCAGAGTGGTAAGCAAGAGCTGACCTTAAAAATAACCAGCAAAAACAGTGTCAAGGGCATAGTTTAGCAGAATCACAGTAGCTGAGCAAGCATGAGACTCAGAGTTTTAAAAAACCCAGTATTAAAAAAAAAAACAACCCCAAACACCAATATCAGCTTCTGTGTGTATGTAGTATTATGATGTGAACTCAGGACCTCCTGCTGGCTAGGCAGGTGCTCTCTCACAAGCTCTGCCTCCATCCATTTTCTTTTTTTTTCATTAAATTTTTATTGTAAAACAGGTACAGAGACATTACATTTTCATACGTTAGGCATTGGATACATTTCTTGTACTGTTTGTTACCTCCTCCCTCTTTTCCCCCTCCCACTCTCCCTTTCCCTTCCCCCCCCCATGAGTTGTTCAGTTCATTTACACCAAATGTTTTGCAAATATTGCTTTTGTAGTCATTTGTCTTTTTTACCCTGTGTCTCTTGATTTTGGTATTCCCTTTCTATTTCCTAGTTCTAATTACAGTATACACGGTTTCCAATGTACTCAGATAAGATACAGAGATAGTGCAGGTACAACCACAGGAAGGATCATCACTAATAGAAGCTACGGTCTCACATCACATGTTGAAAGTAGTTACAACAGTGATATAACAGTCGTTTCCATAACATGGAGTTCATTTCACTTAGCATCATCTTATGTGTGCATAAGGGCTATTGGGCTGTTGCGATCCTCTGCTGTGACTTGCCTAAACCTGTGCTAATTATTCCCTATGAGGGAGACCTTAGAGTCCATGTTTCTTTGGGTCTGGCTCACTTCTCTTAGTATAATGTTTTCCAAGTCCTTCCATTTCCTTACAAATGGGGCAATGTCATTCTTTCTGATAGAGGCATAAAATTCCATTGTGTATATGTACCACATTTTCCTGATCCATTCGTCTACTGAGGGGCGCCTGGGTTGGTTCCGAATTGTAGCTATGACAAATTGAGCTGCGATGAACATTGTTGTGCTGGTGGCTTTAGTGTGTTCTTGTTTGTGGTAGATGCCCAAAAGTGGGGCTGCTGGGTCATAGGGAAGCTCTATATTTAGCCTTATGAGGAATCTCCATACCACTTTCCAGAGTGGCTGAACCAGTTTACATTCCCACCAACAATGATGTAGGGTTCCCTTTTGGCCACATCCCCTCCAACATTTGTTACTGTTAGTCTTCTTGATAAAGGACATTCTTACTTGGGTGAGATGGAATCTCAATGTCCTTTTTATTTGCCTCCATTCCTTTTCTACACTGGCTATTTTTGAGATTGGGTGTTACTTGCGACTGGCCATGCCCTTCAAGTATCAAGTACTTATCTGTCCTAGCTAAGATACAGATGTGTAAAACCACGATCCTCCAATTCTCAGCCTTCCACATATGCAGACACTAGCATCAGGTAGATGTCATCATTTTCAATAAAGACAGGAGCCCATAGGGGCAGTTTGAAGGGAAAATGAGTAAAGCCAAATTATGCCAAAGCAAGGGAAACTCCTTGGCTGGGCATACTCGTGCATGCCATGATCACAGCACTCAAGTTTAAGGCAGGAAATAAGCCAGGAGTAGACTGCAGGCTGCTCTACACAAAGAGAAACAAAGCCCTCAGTAAGCAGATGCTTCTGTAGCCTCCCCAGTAATGTGACTACTTCGTTTTTCAAAATAAGCTCTTGATTAACTAGAATCTGAATTGCTAAAGTGATCTGACTTCAGAACACAGTCAGTCTTCTATTTTCTCATCTCTGATAGCCAATAAATAAGGAACTGTGGCCTTGGTAAATGTCTGCAGAGACATGGCAGGATGCTGTGACCTTTGGAAAGCAGGGTACAGGCCTACTGGCATGCTCTTCCTGGGAAGTTACCACATGCAAGATGTACCCCCAACAGCTCTGTTCACCTCTTGGCCTACAGCCTAGAGAAGAGAAGACATGGGTTTTCATCATATCCCACTCTCTAGTCCTATCCTTCTGTTTTCCTAACTTGAGACACACAGACTTGGAAAATGGGTGTTGTATCCCTGGTTACCATGGTCCCCAGGGGCTATGGGCAACACACTATCTGACCTCAGGCTGGGTGAGTTAAACCAGTACCTGGGGCCCTACTGCCTGTAAAGAAGAAGAGAAAAGTAATTGAATGTTCTAGGACAGTGCTTTCCAAATTATAACTTGTGATTTATAGAATCAACTCACTAGATTGTGACCAGCATTTTTTTTACTGGAAAGGAGTAGAGCAGAATAGAAACCATGAAATATTTTGGGTTTCTTTTTCTTGCTTTGGTGTGTGTGTGGTGGGGAGGGGAGGGGTCTATGTCTGTGTCTGTGTCTGTGTCTGTGTCTGTGTCTGTGTCTGTGTCTGTGATCTATTACTGTGGATCATAGCTCCAAAAGCAAAATTTCTGACTTATGCTGCAGGCTGTGCTCCTCTCACTGGCTGTGCCTCAGGTCACAGTGTTCTCTATTGATTTCAGTCTTCTCATTTGTAAAATGGAAGGTAGGAAGAAGAGTTGGACCACATGGTTTCTAATGTTGCTCTAGCTCTGAAACTCCATGTCTTTATGACTCTTGAGCTAGGAAAGTCCTTGACATGGTTTTATTCATTTTGTTGTTTTAACAAGCTATGTCCAAAGACTGCTGATGTGATGGTGAATTGTGGTTGTCTTCTCCCCTTTTCTGTAGGAAAGCCTCACTTATTTTGGAGAACGACGGACAGACAAACGTTTCTGTGATAAATTTCAAGGAGTAGAAACTCCCTCTCAAGTAAGTTTTCTCTTTTCACAAGGAATTTGTTTGTGGGGAGGGGTTAGTGGCACATTTAATTTGGTCATATTTGAAACCCTTCTCCCACATTCAATTAAGCCAGAGCACTTGTGACTTGTAACAGTTCCCTGATCCCTTTGGGGGCTCAAATCTGCAGCCTCAGGGGCTGCCTAGTCTTGGTTCATGCCAGAGCATCCTAGTTTCCATTTCACATTCGTTATTCCTTAAAGCGTCAGGAGTTGATTCTCCTCAGAAGGAAGATGCAGTGCCTGAGGTTTTCCTAACTCCTGAAGATTATCTCAAATCTACTAGCCCTTGATTTCCCTGGAAAGAAGGACTGGATCTTTCACCAACCTGTGCTAAGACAATGAGCAATCTCTCTAGAATATGACCAGGGTTATTTCTTGATGACCCCTCTGTGTGGGATAGAGTAACATCCTATCCGAGCAGACGCTATCATACTTGTTCCTATTTCTCATTCCATATTTATTACATTCATGTGAACTATCTTCGATTATCTTATTTTTCCTCTGAAAATGTTCATATATATTGGGTGAGACTATTAGTCACTGCGACAAATACCTGACCAAAGAAACTCAAGTGGGGAAAGATTTATTTGGGCTCACAGTTTCAGGTTTTACTTCATGGCCACTTGATCCCATTGCTTTGGCCCTGAGATGAGACTGAAAAATCATGTCAGGGAGGGCATTGAAGAGCAGAACTTCTCACCTCAAGGTGGCCTGGAAGCTGAGTAGCAAGAGGGGACAATTCCAACACACATGCTTCCAGTGACTTCCTTTCTTCAATAAGGCCGCACCTCTTAACATTTTTCCCCCGTCTACTAATGCTATAAATTTATGAAGCCCTCAATGGATTATTTTATTGCTTAAGTCTAATGCATACAACTTAAGTCAAATGATACAACTACTTCCCAACACCCCACCTCTAAGCACTGGTACTTTGAAGAGTGTAGTTCATGTCCAGATCCTAACAGCCAAAGATGAATCATATAGTATATTCTTCAATCATCATCTCAACCTGCCATTTCAGGTCTTGCAGCCCCATGAGAATTTGTTAAGGACTATGCCATTTTTTCTGTAGCTATTTTGAGTGTAATCTATTTATCCCCTTTGAAGGCAAGGCCCGTGTCTTGACTATCTTGCCACCCTTTGCATCCCAAAGTACTTTGCTACTTGGCATAGTATCTTCCTTAGTTGGATGAGTGGTTGCTATGTGTCAGTATTAATTTGTATAGAAGCCTCTGCTGCTTTAAGCTGCATCAGGGGAAGGAAGTGTGAGAGCAGAATCAACTTGAGAGCCCTGGTGCATAGCAGTGGAGAATCTATATCTCCCCTTCCTCGCTTCTGCACTCATGCAGTTCCCCTGACTTCAGTCCAGACCTGACATATCATGGGTTACAGCTCTTCTGATTCACTGGGAAAGCAAGGCAGGTGAGAGAGGTGTGTTGACAAGGCTGCAGCACCGAGTCCCCTCTGTTGGGAGGTCCTGATTAGACACTGCCACATTGTGCCCTTCATTGTGGCATTCTCCTTGCCCCACTACATGCACCGGAAAGTCAGGAATTTTCAGAAGTCTTGCTCACAAGTGACCGTTCATATTTTGTCAGTACTGGGACTTGAACTCAGGGACCTGGTACTCAGTATGCTTTACATATTCATAACTGGCATCCCATCAGTTGAGACACATCTCTAGCCTGACTTTTTGCTAACTATTTGGAGATGGATTCTCCCAAACTTTGTGTCCCTGGCTGGCTTTAGTCTTCAGTCCTTTCAACCTCAGCCTCCCAGATAGCTACAATTACAGACATGAGCAATGAGCCACTAGCAACCAGCAAGACTGCTTTTTCCTAAATGGAGATGTGGCACTTCTCTTGATCAGCTCTTCCCAGTTGGTTCATTACCCAAACTCCTCAGTTCCAAGAGAATTCCAAAGAAAACCCCTTTGAGACTAAGAAAATCTACTTGAGAAAAGGGAAGATGAAGGAACTCTTATCTCTTAGGGACCCTTAAAAGTGACGTATAACCATCTCCTACTGTGATGTGGAGGTCTCATTTCCCATTGATGAGCAACTATCCACCAAACCACACTCCTTTGTCAGACTCATGACATCAGCTTCTGCCATAGCTTCTTTAGCACCTTATGGTTCTCGTGGTCATAAGTAAGCCTTTAAGCAAGGACTTCCTCCTCCCATGTTACTCCCTGCAGGTCTGAGGCCAGTGCTTTTTCCCATGGTAGGTAATTTAGTCATGAGGAGGCAAAGACCTAAGACTGTCGATTATGTAATGGCACACTATAAATGTTTTCTTCATTTCTTACTGTTCTTAACAAACTGAAAAGGAGAGATTAGGATACTCATTTTAAACCTTGCATTCCCACTAAAATGAGGCTTCTGTTGCTTTACAGAGCCGATACGTTGGATATTTTGAAACTATTAAAACTATGTGGAACTGGGAACTACCTGTGAAAAAAACACTAACAATTACAAAAATTGTCCTGTACTCCATTAAAGGTAAGTACTTGAGAATTCAAGGACGGGATGAGAGGATGAGTGTTTGCACTAGTGAGTGGGTTTAGCTCATGGTTATGTACATAGAGTATCCCAATTCACAGCTAAGTTTCCCCAACATCTAGAGTGTCCATGTCAGCTATCTTAGATGCCTCTCTTCTTCCTTTTTTCATTTCCACTCGAGGGGAGGGCTCCATCCCAATGCCCTTACTCTATTTGTTGCCACATAAGCACAGGTCATATGCTAGCATTCAGCATGGGTTGTTAGTAGAAAAGAAATATGTGCCTAGATTTTAAATGCTAACTGCAAACCAGGTGTTCCTTACAATCTTGCCTATAGGACTGGTTACTCAGAAGGCTGACATCTGGTGGATCACAATTTGAAATGAGCCAAGGCAGAACACTCTGAGTCTCCATTTCCAACCAAAGAAAGTAGAGTTGGAGGCATGACTCGAGTGATAGAGTGTCAGCTAGGCAAGCTGAGCAAGCTCAAGGCTCTGACTTCAAACAGTGGTACCGGTACAGACATTGGATACCATTTTGGAGCACAGAAATTGGGACTTCAGAAAAGCCTCCTAAAAGAGCAGCACTTGGTTCCCCACTCCACCCCGTCCCCCACATACCTGAACTTCCATGAAGATAGAAAAGGTTGGGAAAAAGTGGTATTCTACCAGAGTCCTTTAGGTATTGCCAAGTTGCTGCCTACTTCCAAAGAAATAAGGTTGCCTATTGTAAGCTTCATATTGTTGCTGCAATGACAGGCACATATCACCGTGTCCACATGGGCTAGCTCCCACTGTGATCCTCTCTCGGGGTCTCAATCTCAGCCTTTCAAACACCTAGGGCTACAGGCTTGAGCTACTGATACCTAGCTGCTCTAGTCATTTTTGAGAGCCTCACATTACCCAGGCCTAGATAAACAGTGAGAGAGGTTATTCATTTGGGATAAAAGACATAAACACATAAGGACATGAAACGCTGGGTGAAGCAGAGAATTTTCACTTCCCTTTTCCTTCTTAGTTTTACAGGATGAAGTACATTTATGTGATTTAAATTGTTTAAATGTGGGGACAATTATGGGCTTAAACCAATGTACTTGTCTTGCAATAAGAAACCAGGGTTCCTTACAAACTTATTTGCATAATGGTAGATAATTGAAATTAATAGAAACCACAACAAGACAATATAAGAAGAGCAATCAAGCATGGTTAATGTGACTCTTGGGAAGGTGAAAAAGGGTTGAAAGGGAAAAGCTAATTGTGAGCTCTGAAACCAGGTCTTGGAGAAAGTGCTATAGGAAGTGGGGTCATTTGAACTGAGGCAAAGGTGGTAGGTTGCACTCTGTTGGATTAAGATGGTTATCCTAGCTACTTAGGAGGCTGAGATCTGAGGATTGTGATTTGAAGCCAAACGAGATAGAAAAGACTCCCAACTAAACACACAACGGTCAGAATTGGAGGTAGAAATGGTAGAGCTTCAGCATTGAGTGAAGAAGCCAAGAGAAAACATAAGGCCCTAAGCTCAAGGCCTACTTAAGGGAAGTAAATCTGTACAGAGAGACAAAGTAGGAATGTTTTATCTCTAATTCATAAATAGACATGTGAACACCTATGAGGTTGTATAAAAATGCATGCCAACAGATTAAGGGAAGTATGCTATTTGCATGAAAGAATTCAAATAGTATCATTCCTTAGAAAATGAGCTCAAAGCTCATGTGTGCTATGAAATGATTGCAGGATACTGGTGCTTGAACAGCGTGGGTACTTGAAAAAAGTAGGGGGTAGATAAAGAGGACCGGAGTGGTGTTGCTATCATGATATTTAATGCATGTCCTATGAAACTAGGAAAATGGAGAGGACGGTGAGTTGGGAGGGATTGGAGAGAATGAGGAGAGGGTTGGTATCCATCAAGATGCTCTGTATTTATAAACTGATTTGTTAATGAAACCCCTTTGTATAACCACGTAGCATAAGATAATGAAAATATAAGCTAACAAAGAAGGAATGGGGCATAAGACCATTTCTCTGAAATATATACCCATAGGATGTTTAGGAATGCCTGTTCTATATTTTCCTTGAGATTGATTTAGAAATTGGACTTAAAGTATAACAAGTGGAATTTAGACTATTAGCATAGAAGTCTAAAGGATGCATCTCATTAGCAAGAATCTTTCGAAGACCCTATTGTGTTTTTCGGTATTCTGGAATGATGATGCAGTCAGAATTTATCTTTCTGTAGCTTAAGATAAAACATGTATGTTTTTTCTCTTTCTCCCTAATATAAACTGCTTTAGGATGGAAAATGATGGAGTATTGCCACAATTTAGTTAGCCATCATTTTCCCTTTTTATTTCATCGTATTAATGACAAGACATTTTGCACTGTACTCTAAAAGCCTATTTCTTGATTTTTGCTTTGATTCAGGAGTAGGAGAAGGAAATGGCAAGGACCTAACCATTGATATCATAATGCAGCACAAGACTGTGTTTACTTGCACTGGCCAAACCTGCGAGGTGAGCAAAAGCACATCAACTGAGAATTCTAGTATTTGTTTCAAAGCTCACAGTCAAGTGAGCATGGTGACCTCCCCAAACCATTACTCCCGACAAAGAGATGCACGTTGCCTTCTGGTCACCATCCAGCTTGATGTTGCTTACGTCAGATGTAAAGGAGAGCCCTGTTCCAAAAAGGTCTTGCAAGACATTACTCAGACTATGCTTCAGTTTAGTTATGCTTCCTTTGTCTTCACTTGCCCACAAATGCTAATGTCCCCAAGAATAAATCAAGGTTTTAAATACCTACATCTGGTTTGTATTGGCCACATTACCTTCCTTGTGATCATTTTGATCATCTAAATCTTTGACTCTCAAATTTAGTGTTCTTGAAGATCGCTTTGGCACTTGTGACAGTGGAAGTTGTAGCTCCAATGTATAATGCAGGAATTTTGTACTCTGCAGTATCACCAGGAACTGTAATTCAGATGTTCTTAGGATTTCAACTTGAGACATAGAGGGAGAGCATATGGACTGAGGTGATACCTCATTACCCACAGAAATAAGGGGCAACATTGTTTAACTGAAATGTGGAAGAAATGCTCAAGACTGTAGACCTTTTCTGGGAGAAATTAGCACGCTCCCTTTTTTACCCCAAAGTAAGCTTTTAGAATGATTCCTAGGTTCTTGTTATAAGTTCTCTACACACACGGAGACACGGGCACGTGTGCACACGTGCGTCCGTGTATGTGTGTGTGTGTGTGTGTGTGTGTGTGTGTGTGTATGAGCTATTCCAGGAGATTGAACTCAGTGCATCAATGCTGTCCCTGGGCTTTGGTGCTCAAGGCTACTGCTCTCCCACTTAAGCCACTGTTCAATATCTCACTTTCTAGTGCTTAATTGGAAATAAGCCTTATAGACTTTCTTGCCTAGGCTGGCTTTGAATCCTGATCCTCAGATGCCATCCTCCTGAGTAGCTGGCATTACAGGCCTGAGCCACCAGTGTTTGTCTCTATAAGTACTTTGTAAAAATGTTATTTATTTGTGTTTGGCTTCACTTAAGAAGCATTCTCCCAAACCCCATCCTTTTTTTTTTCCTGTTGTTATCTATGGGAATACTGTATGTTTGGCTATGTTCACTAGCTGTCCTTCCATAATGTAGCATGTGTTGTTTTTTTCCAATAACTTAGCAGATATTGGGGAGCCCCCAATGTGTGAAAGATGACAGAGCAACCACGTGGGCAATTTCCAGACCAACCATGTAAACATATTCTGCTAATCCTGATTTGTCAAGTAAGCTTTCCCTATGCTTGTTCAATGCAAGCAATATTCTCTAGCTTGAGGCTTTAAAATTTGGAACTGTTGTTGATTGATTCTTTGCCTTGGTCCCTAACTCACAGCTCTTACTGAGATTGCCATGGAAATCTCTCTTCTCTCTTTTTCATATTTCCACTGCTGTTGCTTAGTCCAAGGCTTTACTTGCTCATTTTGAGGTTTATACAATAGTCTTCTTTCTTTGTCTTTCATCTGATAAAAAGCAACCCATGGACTTTTGCAGAATGTATCATAAAATACTACTCTCGGTGTAAGCAGAAAGCACAGTTGGCCATGTTCAAAGCATCTTCAGCTGAGATTGTTATCTATAAATTCAGACCAGAGCTCAAGTGTTGTGAGATTTAGGGAGTACATTTGAAGTTACTCTGTGTGTTACATGTGATAATTATCAAGACACTCTGTCACATGACATGTCCCCCTCAATTCTTAGTAACTTTTCATTCTTATTTTCCTGTTTTTAAATTCTCAAGACATAGCAGAGCCAAGCTATTTCCATCAATAGCTGGACCTACAGACTCCCAATAGAGTAGAATGGGTCATCCCTCTGGTTCTTGGAATAAAATTCTAATTTCTATTCATGTTTGTGCTGGTCTCTTCTATCAGACCTGTACTCTTCCTCATTTATCCAAATCCTCCAATGAGCAACTCAAGTTCTACTTCTAGAAGAAACTTTCTTATTCTACTTTTCTGCTATCTACCACGCCCACATCATACATAATTGCAGTCTTCTTCATAGAGCTTGAAAAGTATATATTACCTTACTATTCTTCCATATGTGTAAAACTTCCAGGAAAATTGAAAAAACTGTGAGAATCTTTTGGGGAGTAATTTTCCTGAGGTCTAGTATATACGGCCTTTCTCAGTATTATCTAATGGTGTATGAATATCCAAGAAAGACTTTGAGTGATTTCAAAGTTGTTAATCCCCCAAGTTTGAACTGTTTGCGGTCATTCCAGTCACTGGAATGGCTCACTGGTCCCTCCTACTAGGAACAAAGATTTTTCATGAACATGAGGTCCAGTATGCATTGTGTTTTGAACATCAATGTAATTCTTTATACTGAACTTAAAAGAGAAGGTAAAAATCAGATGATTCACATTCAACGGTAATGTAGGTTCAAAGCTCCAGTAGAAAAATGAACACTTTGCTCCTCAACTGTGACCCTAATATAACCCTGAAACAAGTAGAGCTCATGTAAACAATAGTTTTACAACTTCAAAACAGAAGATTACTACTAATTTCCATATAAAATGACTGGGCTGTGAAGAGTACATAACGTATTCAGGATGGTTAGATGAGTGAAAATGAATACTTATCAGCAGCTACAATTACAGTTCCTAATTCCATGTGTTCATTCATAGGTCTCACATGATATTGAGACAAATAGAGCAATATTTATTGTACCCAACTGTCCGGCCCTATGTGATGATATTAAACTGAAATTTACTTCTAAAGTAAGTACTCAAGAGTCTTGTATGATTATTCTTATCTGGTCCTTTGAATGGTTTGGGTTCAGAATTTTCTTTGCTGTAGTTCCCAACAAGAGAAGGGATAGATAGCAATTCATATCTAAAAGGGATAGATAGCAATCCATGTCTAGGGAAGGGGAAGAAAACACAAAACCATCACAATTACTTTCGCACGTGTAAAGTATTTATGTTTACCTTGGTTCTGAATTGTATGCAATTTATCTCTGTTACTTCTCAAATGAGAAAAGTTTGAAAACCAAGATGCTAAAAAGAAACAGGTGGTAAAAGGCAAAAGATTTATACGATCTGAAGAGAAACCAGAGTACAAAAGCAATACTTTCAAAACAGTTTGGTGTAAGTGAACTGAACACCTGGGGGGGAGGGAAAGGGGGGAGGGAGGGGGGCATGAGGGACAAGGCAACAAATAGTACAAGAAATGTATCCACTGCCCAACGTATGATACTGTAACCTCTCTGTACATCAGTTTGATAATAAAAATTTGAGAAAAAAAAAAGAAACAGGTGGTATTTCCACAGCATAGCAGTGTTAACAGTGATGGTCTGTGACTTTTAAAAACACTGTGATCAATGTGTTTATACATTCCCCAAAGTGAGGGAGATTTTGCTTTCCTGTGAGTTGATACATGCCATAACTACCTATTAACAGTAGGCTTACAATAACAGTGTGTAATTTGTATTGATCAGATGTACAATGACATGTCTGAGTGGTATTCTGTTTGTATTGAATTTCTATGAAATCATCTACCACCACTCTCAATAGGGAACTTGACCTTCATTCTCTATGCCCTCCTTTATCATCTGGATTGAGATGGTAAATGTGTTGAGGCAAGTAATCACCTGGGTAATCACGCCATTCGAATGTTGTCTCCTTGGAGAAAAGAACTGCTCTGAATTCTTGCTCATATAGTGGTCTTTAAACAGAAACTGTGAATTCTTCCCTGCCTCAGGGGTCCTTGATGATAGCTAATTTATGTGATTAATGAGGGTTAAGACGTGAAGGCATGGTTCTGAAAATTGAAGATTTTTTTTTCTGTTTTATTTCTGGCCATATTGAGGTTTGAACTCAGGACCTCACACTTTTGCTAGGTTAGCTTGCTTGGCATAATCTCTACCATATGAGCCATGCTTCCAGCCGCTTTGTGATGTTAATTTTGGAAACACAACCTGAATTTTCTGCCCAAGCTGTCTTTGATCCGCTAGATCTCTGCCTCCTCAGTAGCTAGCCATCACCAATATTGATGGTAATTATTTTAAGTAGCTGCTGGTTGTCGAAAGAGATGTGTGTTCTATTTCTCTGAGCCCAGTCTCAAGGGCTGTCTCTGGACAGTGGCCATCACATTAGCTTTCTTCTGATGGGGCTCCAGGTGAGATGGTGGTGGATGCTGTACACAAGGTGTCTTTCACAGGATGATGGTTTACCCTGATGGAGAATAGCTTAAAGCTACCCCCACTAGTGACCATGTGTTCTTACAGGAAAGCTATTCATACTGGCAGATGACCTATGGCTCTTTCTCTGATTTCTTGTCTTTTTACTTTCTTTCTACCAAAGTAATCACTCTAGAAGAACCCTGCAAAGAGAGCAGGTTGTGTATGTTGGTCTGATAAGACACCAACAAAGCTGCCCAAGACAACATAGTAAGTAAGAGCAGCAGTTTATGACAGAAAAAAGAGAGGACAGCACATTTCCCAGGGCCAGTGGAAAGAGGGGAGCTATCCAGGAGCCACAGATGGCTGACCAGTGCTGGGGAATCACTGACACAAGGAGAACTGAGGAACAGATAATCTCTTGGGGGCCAGGGTTTGATGTTAGCAGGGTTCATTGTGGTCCATGGTTCATACTGTGAACACAGGCAGTTGCTATGACAGGTCCCCAGGAGAATGGGGTCCCTAGGGCAAGTATCTGTTGTCATAGAGACAGGTGGTCACCAGAAGATGGGTGCATAAGACAGTTATCTGAGGATCTGAGAGGTGACAGCACCTGGAAATGTTGTGGGTGGCTGGGCCCTGCTTCTGGTAGGTATGCCAACCTAATGTACATGCAAAATGATTGCAGAGGAAACCGAAACAATGAAGAATTCACCACAATATGTTTGGGTGTGAATAGGCATATGTCTTTAGTTGGTTATTTAGCACTGTGTAAATCAGATCCAAAGATCCTTGTCTATATTTATCATGGAGAAAACATTCCTCAAGTAGAATTGGTGCTGAATGGTAATTCTATGTTTAGTTTTCTGAGGATCCACCTGACCCTTTTCTAACATGACTTTGCCATTGGGCATTCGCGTCAGCAAGGCCTGAGGGACTCCAGCAGTCTGTGGTTTTGCTTAATTTTCATGGTGATCCTACTGAGTGTGACAGTAGAAGTCAATCTTTGCCTGTGCTTGCCACCTTCTGGATATATTGTCTGAAGAAATGAAATGTCTGTTCAAACCCTTGGAGTTTGCTTGCTCTGCTTTTGCTTAATCTGACTTTTGTTTTGAATTGAGAGAGTTGTAGATACAAGATCCTCACCAGATCCACGATTTGAAAATATTTCCCTCCATCCTGGGGTTTCTTTATTCATTCTGGTGATAATGCCTTTTGATGAAACACAACTGAACATTGTTTTTCTATTCCACTGCACTAATTTTGACCCTCTCTACTTTCAGTGAAAGAGTTTTCTTCTAAAGCCACAGAGTGCTCTATAATAGAATGTTGCAATTGATATATACATGAAGGAATAAGGAAGGAACTTTAATTGCTTTGTAATTATTAGTTGCTGGTACCATTTTATTGTGAAAATGACCTTTTTCTTTATCCATGTATTTTTAGAATCTTCCTAACCATTACGACAATTGTGCCTTCTATTTCTGGTGCAACGTTTCTCTGATAGAGAAAAACAGGTAAGAATATAATCTAATACAGGAGAAACTGGTTCATTCTCATCTCTCTTTGTAAGATATATTGGCAAATCTTTTTGCCCCTACCCTAAATTCATTTTCTACAAGCGTAAAGAACTTCTTGAGCAACCATTTCAAAGCCCCTACCACAGGACAGCATGTCAGTGAAAATGCAGTTACTCAGACCTCAGTGTTGATTCATTTCTCTAAGGAAGTGTACCATCTGTTCAGGTCCTAGAATACAGCAGGCCCTCAGTGGGTGTCAGTTTACTGAGACATGATTGGTCTGACTTGTCTGAGAGGCTTTGGCTGACTCCAGCCTGATATTGGCATATTTCCATCCAGGGAACATGTTGTAAGACTTGATACGTATTAATAAGTCTCTAAAGCATTAAGTTTATCACCTTCCATTTAATTCATGACTGACTTGATTTGTTGTTGTTAAGAACCTATTACCTTCTCTAGAAACTCATTCCTGAACCTACAAGTTTTTCAGGAGTATTTGTCCCATGGTGGTAAAAAAGAAAAATGCTTTCAAGATCCTTCAGATCAGAGTTGAAGTCAATGTCACTGTGTCATCCACCTACATGTGAATGTTAGTATTTGTTACATCCAGTGCAAGTCTTCTCCTCACATCTGAACTGGGCCTAATAGTACATTAGGTCTACCAAGACAGCACCAAGAAAGCCTCAGTTCTACAGATGTGCAATTCACAAACAATTTGATTTTGGAAAGAGTAAACTCTGCACTTAAAGGAAAAGTTTTACCCATTTCGCTAGATATTTACAAAGTGTCTCATGAGGAAAGTCCTTAGCAAACATATAGGGCCTATACTTGTTGCTATTTGTCAATCTGGTTCTTGCTAAAGAATAGCTTCGATCTTTCAACCATCATGATTCCAGTAGAGATTATAAAAACATTTGATCCTCCTTTTTGTAGACATTCCAGGAGGAATCAATATCATTTTATACCTTCCTTTTGTAAAATGGTTTTAGAGTGATGAGGTTGTTACTTAGACAAAAATACCAACTTCATCACTGAAGGGAGATATAGCCAGGCACTGGTGGCTCAATGGCCTATAATCCTAGCTGTACAAGAGACTGAGATCTGAGGATCACAGTTTGAAGCTAGCCTGGGCAGAAAACTCTATGAGAACCTTACCTCTAGTTAGCCAGTGAAATGGAACTGGGGCTCAAGTGACAGAGGGCCAGCTTGAGCAGAAAAGCCAAGTCACACCAAAAAGTCTTGAGGTGAAACCCCACTAACCACACAAAAGAGAGAAGCAAAACAGGATGTAATTATTTTAATTAATGTATTCCTTGGTCATTTTGTCAATTATACACACTTAAATAGTTTGCTCAAACTGGGTGTCACTAATTCGTTAAGAGGCATGTTGTGACTGATATGCATCCAGCAAGGCTCTTTCTAAACAAGGATGCTCTAGGGAATGACTTTTCTGTAAGCCATAAAATAAAAGTTAATGCTTTTTCTTCAATTCCTTAGACTTTATTTAACTCGGAACGAATTAGACAATCCCCATAAACCAAAAACGTGGAGCATTTATGATGAGAACTTTGCTGTCGAATTATATTTCGAAGAAGTATTTGTATAAGAAGCACCCAAGATTTATTCCCCTGCTAATTTACATTTTTTCTATATTTATTAAATAAATTATATGTTGTTCATAGTAAATTCTCTTTGGTGTGTGTATCTGTCTATGTGTGTGAGCACACACACTACCTGCATGTGCACGTGCATGCTAGCCCTAGGGCTGAAACTCTGGGCCTTACTTTCAGCTGGTGCTCTACCACTTGTACCATGATTCTACTTCCAGCATTTTGCTGGTTAATTGGAAAAACAGTGTGAAGTATTTTTCTTCCCAGGTTGGCATTGAACCACCATCCTCCAAATCTCAGTCTCCTGTCTAGCGAGGGTTGTAGGCGTGACTCAGTGGTGCACCCCTTCCTTGGTGTTCTTCTTGGAGTCATGAGCTGCACAGTCCACCTCTTGCATTGACATGATTGGGGAACATAGCATATAGGGACAGTGGAGAACAACTGGAAGAACTTTGAAATTGCTGAAAGCTATCTAAAATTTGTGATCTTATCGATACCCTTGTGATCCTATGATTTTACACCTCTGTTTTTCTTTGCTCTGCCTTACATTTGCCATTTCTGATATATCAGGAAAAAGAATTGCTTGATTCACAATCTACTAGTTCACATACACCAGTAGGCACGAATATTTTTTAAAAATAATTATTTATTGTCAAAGTGATATACAGAGTGATTACAGTTTCATACTTAAGCAGTGAGTACATTTCTTGTACAACTTGTTACCTCCTCCCTCATTTCCCCCTCCCCCCTCCCCCTTACCCTCTTCCCCGATGAAATGTTCAGTTGGTTTACACCAAATGGTTTTGTAAGTATTGCTTTTGGATTCATTTTTTCTTTTTATCCTTTATCTCTAAATTTTCATACTCCCTTTCTCTTCCCTAGTTCTAATACCAGTATATACAGTATCCAGAGTACTCAGATCAGATACAATGATAGCTCAGGGACAACCACAGGAAGGGGATACAAGATGATCATCATCAACAAAAAAAAAAATCTACCGGTTCACATGGCATGTTGAAAGTAATTACAACAGTGATATAACACTTGTTTCCATAACATGGAGTTCATTTCACTTAGCATCATCTTATGTGTTCATAAGGGTATAACTATTGGGCTCTTGTGATCCTCTGCTGTGACTAGCCTAAACCTGTGCTAATTATTCCCTAGGAGGGAGACCATAGATTCCATAGTTCTTTGGGCACAGACCACCATGATTGCCTCAAAAAGAGTTCTATCTGACATGATTAGAATGATATTCTTACTTGAATGGCTTTTCTTTTATTAGCATTGCTTCACCAAGGCACCTTCTAAGACCCAATAACTGCTAGGTGATTTCATGGTTGTACAAACATCAAGATGGGTTTGCATAAACAACCACAGCTATGGTGTCACCAGACAATAAACCACACAGGAGCACCACCATGCACGGCTTCTCCTGACAGAAACGTCATGCAGGCAAGGCTGGGTTAATCCTGAAACCTCTACACTGCAGAAAGTACAGACTATAAGGCATTCATGCAAATTATGGTAGCAGGGAGATAGGATAGATTACGCTAGCAGACTTCAATGATGCTATAGGAAACGGAATTGAAGGACATTGCCTTTCCTCCCTTGCTTGCTTTCTAGCTGCTGCTCCTTTTTTTCCTTTCTTTCTAGAGCAGTATCAATTGTCATTCTCTCCAGTCGCCCATTGTCCCCTTTCTATTTCTCCCTTTTCTTCTTGTGCACAGGGATTGGGCTATTATTCCTAATTCACACAGCTGTAGAACAGAAAGATGATATATTCTCTACAGGTAAGGAGACAAATGATTTCTCCTGCTCCACTTTGTGTGCCAAAGTGAACAAACAAGACTTTCCACCACACTGAAGGTAAAGGGTGAGAATCAAGTGGATGGTTTCACCTAAGCCAGTCTGTGTTGTCATCTGGAACCAATGGATTGGTTGAAATGAAAGTATTTTGCTTCACTCATTATTGCCCTGTTACAATGCCCCATCAAGAAATCTAAGTTTGGGGGCTGGGGATATAGCCTAGCGGCAAGAGTGCCTGCCTCGGATACACGAGGCCCTAGGTTCGACTCCCCAGCACCACATACAGAAAACGGCCAGAAGCGGCACTGTGGCTCAAGTGGCAGAGTGCTAGCCTTGAGCGGGAAGAAGCCAGGGACAGTGCTCAGGCCCTGAGTCCAAGGCCCAGGCCTGGCAAAAAAAAAAAAAAAAAAAGAAATCTAAGTTTGGGAACACGGGTCAAGAGAAGGGATATAAGTACCCTCTATCTCTTATACAATGTACCTTCTTTTTGTTAGTATTGGAGCTTGAATACAGCACCTCAAACTTGCTAAATTGGAATATCTACCACTGTAACAATACTCTCCATACCTTGTACTTGCGTTATTTTTCAAGTATGATTTTACTTACTGCCCAGGCCAGCCTGGACCACAACAGCCCTATTTACACTTTCCATGGCAGGCATGTCGCAGTAGGTAAGGTTACTGTTGGTGGGTGGGCATGTGAAGTGATGTGGCTGAAGTGGGATTTTTTGACCTTTTCACTTGGTCCTGTCACACTTTCCATTTACCAGGATTAGAGGCATGAGCCACCTCACCTGGCACCAGATGCCATTTTTATGCTCTAAAACTCATTCTTACCAACTGCCAACCTTCATTTCCTACTTCTGGAACACATTCTCCAGGGCTAACTCTTCAGATACTGTTTACCGCAATTCTCATCTTTGCCTTTAATTTAGCCAAGCCAGGTAGAGAGTCTGTAAGACTTCAATTAACTGCCAAAAAAGCAGAAGCCTGACAGGGCAAACATGTAATCAACAAAAAGCTAGAAGTGGAGATGTGGCTCAAATATTTGCCTTAAGTAAAAAAGCAAAGCAAGGCAGGGAAGCTCTGAGTTTAAGCCCCAGTACTGGCCAAGGCAGATATCTACACAGGTAGATAGACAAAAAGATGGAATGTATAATCATATCTACACACATTCATTTAGATAGATGAGTGTATCATCATATCCATACATGTGAAATCGTACAGAGGTAAAAAGCACCTGCGAAACTTAAAAGACAAAGGAGTCAGCAAACCACCTGATGTGTTAGTGATTAATTATGATGAAAGTGTCTATGATGTTACTTTTTCTTCATATTCCTCTCTATTTACTAATTCTCTATGAAAGAATGGCATAACAATTCAAAATAAAAAAAAGAATACTACAAGAACTGGTTGCAGGTATCTTCAGTTAATCTACTTCTTACAGGCATTCACATAATTATTACTGAAGAATGAAAGAAGGTAGTTCTTAATTCATATACATATTCTTTCCCATGATCCTCCCTTCTGCTGTTGCTGGGATTTAGTTTGTTCACCGATAGCATATTCTAGGTTTTTAAATCTCTTACTTAAAGGATAAAAAATATCAGACAAACTCAAATCCAAAGTCTTTTTTATTTTTTTGCCAGTTCTGTGGCTTGAACTCAAGGACTAGGTACTGTTCCTGGGCCTTTTGTTGCTCAAGGCTGGTGCTCTACCACTTGAGCCATAGCACCACTTCTAGCCTATTGTGAGTAAATTTTGGCTCCAAAATTTCATGGCTTTTCTTGTCTAGACTGGGATCCAACTGTGATCCTCAGATCTCAGCCTCCTGAGTAGCTAGCTAGTATTATAGGTGTGAACCACTAGCTCCAGGCTTTTTTTTTTAACACTATGTGGCTGGAACTCAGAGCCTGGATGCCATTCCTTACCTTTTTCTACTCAGCCACGCCACTTGTTCACTTTAGACATAGCATTACTTCTGTATTTTTGCTACTTACATTTCTGCCCAGGCTTGCCTCACACTAATCCTCACATCTCAGCCTCCTGAATAGCTACAAATACAGGTGTAAGCCACCAGTGTCCGGCTCAAATCCAGTCATTATAAACCAGCTGATCTGTGAAGCAAAAGATCAACCTTTAGAAACAAAGATACTATTGATTTTTTTTTAATTTTGTTATTATACATTAGGCTAAATCATTATAATCAGAATACATTTTTTGGTCTCATGTGTTCCTGGCATCTAGTGCATATTTTGCATCATTTCTATCAATGAAAAATCAGCAAGGTAACCGTGTACTTGGTATAGAAACTCATTCTTTCTTCTTTTTCTTGGCTGGCCATGGAGCTTGAATCAGAGTGTGGATGCTGTCCATGAGTTTTTCTTCCTCAAGATTAGCCCTAGACTAACGGAGCGACAGCTCCAGTTCTGCCATTTTTTGTTGTTAATTGAAAGTGAGATTGTCACAGTTTCCTGCCTGAGGTGGCTTTGAACCATGGAGGAAGAAGAGGAGAGAGGAGGAGAAGGGAGAAGGGAGGGAGGAAAGGAAGTAGGGAGGGAGGGAGGGAGGGAGAGAGAGGGAAGGAGAAGGAGGAGGAGGAGGGAAAGAAGAAAAGAAAGAGATACAGAGAGGAAGAAAGAGAGGGAGGGAGGTAGGGAGGGAGGGAGTGTGCAAGCAAGAAAGCAAGTGTTTGCCTGAAGTGGAGCTGTAGCTCAGGGAGAGCAGCCTCCTGGCTACCTGGGCCCTCTGGAGCTGGGTGGCTGGGTGGGCGTGGCCTAGAGCTCAGAGCAGGGCCAGGAAGGAAGGGGGCAGGACAGGGCACACTGTCCCAATGGCAGGGCCTGGCACTAGTCTGCTAGTGGGACTAGTGGGCATCCTGAGTGCTAAAAAGGGGATGGGTGAGAAAGATCTTGCACATCACTGGAAGGCATCTGGAAAAAGAGGAGACAAGATGAGCTGGTTCCGGTCAATTCACTCCTGGACCTGCAGAGCTCATGTCCCAAACTCGTGTGTGTGTGTGTGTGTGTGTGTGTGTGTGTGTGTGTGTGTGTGTGTGTGTGTGTTTGTCCTGGGGTTTGAACTAAGGGCCAGGCCTCCTTATGCTTGTTGTTTTGCTTAAAGCTAGCACTCTACCACTTGAGCCACAGCACCACCTCCAGCATTTTCTGAATAGTTGGATGGATATAAGTCTTATGGTCTTTCCTGCCTGACTGGGTTCTTACTGTGTTCTTCATATCTCAGCATCTTGAGTAGGTAGGATTACAGGCCTGAGCCACGGTGCCCATCGTAGAAGTGTGGTGTGGTGTGGTGTGGTGTATGTGTGTATGTGTGTGTCTGCTTTCACAAAAGCCTACTTACAAAAAGTCATATTCCCTTATGTGATATGTCTATGTTTTTTCCTGCTCACTTCTGCCAGGAATTCTATTTGCTTTAGGATCACAGATGTGAATGTTGTTTTTCCATTTGAAAGTAGGCTCAGTAAGGGCTGAAAGAGTTTGGAAATTAAGATATTTGTTTCCAAATCCAGACTAATCTCTGCTCTTCACAAGAAGCAAGGATGCTCAAATTGCTCAATGCAACAAGATATTGTACAAAGGGATTTGATGAGAAGAAACTGCTTTGAGCTGAGGGCACAGCTGTGTGGTAAAGAGTGCCTAGTGTACAGAGGCCACGGTTGCATCCCCAACACTGCCAAAAATTGAACTAAAAAATCAGGAATAAAAAAGAAACTGCATACTAATTTCAGCACTAACAATCTTGTTAAGCATATGTGGCTGAATGTAACATGTTCATTCACACATTCATTGATTCATCCATTCATCCCACATAACCATGCATCCATTCAGTTACCCATCCGTCCCACCCAGCCAACCATTCATCATTCATTTCTCTATCAAGCATCCATCATTTTATGCATTCATTTGTTAAAGACATTTTACAAATACATAAGAGAGAATGAAGGGTATCCTGGCAGTTGGGAAAAGTGAGTACAATCTGTAGTAGTTAGCATGAGAGGTACCAGCCACAGATAGCTGTGTCCATACATTCCAATTAGTTCAAATGAAATCAAATGACGATTTCAATTCCACAGTCGCTCTAGCAACATTCCCAGAGTACAAAGGCTGTATGTGTGGCTGCTACAGTATACAGTACAGAACATTTCTGCCACCACAGAAGACTGCTACAGAAACGGACAAAATAAGAAGCAATTGAATTGCACCATTGTAAATAATTTGGGAAAAGAAATTTCTATGTTGCTAAGCCCCAAATGATGGAGAGACAAATCATTTGTGAACTCATTGTATCTTTAAATGATGTTTGATGTAGTTTCTTCTAAGTATCTATGACAATCGTCATATTTACAATATTGTAAAACAAATGCATGCTATACTTGCATGTGTTTTTCAAATTTATTATTCTCTGCACTTGTGTTAATGAGGTGAATTGACTCTGAGCAAGGAAAAGTGGGAGTGTTGGGCTAATGGTAGATGTCTGCATCTATAACAGAGTGCTTGAATCTGAAAATTTGATTTGACAAGTAGAAGTGTGTTTCCCATATGGTTCTGGAGGCGGGGGAGTCCAGGCCAAAACAGCTGAATCCAATGAGGACTGCATGCATAACCCACGTGGGAGGTGGAAGGATCACACAGTGAGAGGAAAGGAAAGGGGACAACTTATATTTTTAGGAGGAAGTCATTCTTCAGGGACTTCAGGTGTAGTGCTGGAACTTGCTGGTTATTTTTTTTTTAATTTTTTCAAATTTTTATTATCAAACTGATTTACAGAGAGGTTACAGTTTCATACGATAGGCATTGGATACATTTCTTGTACTGTTTGTTACCTCGTCCCTCATACCCCCCTCCTTCCTCCCCCTTTCCCTTTCCCCCCATGAGGTGTTCAGTTGACTTACACCAAACAGTTTTGCAAGTATTGCTTTTGTAGTTGTTTGTCTTTTTTTTTTACCCTGTGTCTCTCAATTTTGGTATTCCCTTTCAATTTCCTAGTTCTAACCAGTATACACGGTTTCCAATATACTCAGATAAGATTACAGAGATAGTGTAGGTACAACTACAGGAAGTGATACAAGAACATCATCAATAATAGAAGCTACAGATACACATGGGACATTGAAAGTAGTTACAACTATGATATAACAATCGTTTCCATAACAAGAGTTCATTTCCCTTAGCATCATCTTATGTGTTCATAAGGGTATAGCTATTGGGCTCTTGTGATCCTCTGCTTTGACTTACCTAAACCTGTACTAATTATTCCCAATAAGGGAGACCATAGAGTCCATGTTTCCTTGGGTCTGGCTCACTTCACTTAGTATAATTTTTTCCAAGTCCTTCCATTTCCTTACAAATGGGACAATGTCATTCTTTCTGATAGAGGCATAAAATTCCATTGTGTATATGTACTACATTTTCCTGATCCATTCGTCTACTGAGGGGCATCTGGGTTGGTTCCAGATTCTCGCTATGACAAATTGCGCTGCTATGAACATTGTAGTGCTGGTGGCATTACTGTGATTTTCTTTGTGGTCTTTTGGATAGATACCCAAAAGTGGGGCTGGTGGGTCATAGGGGAGTTCTATATTTAGCCTTCTGAGGAATCTCCATACTGCTTGCCAGAGTGGCTAAACCAATTTACATTCCCACCAACAATGAAGTAGGGTTCCCTTTTGGCCACATCCCCTCCAACAATTGTTATTGTTAGTTTTCTTGATATATGACATTCTTACTGGGGTGAGATGGAATCTCAATGTTGTTTTGATTTGCATTTCTGTTATGACCAGTGATGTAGAGCACTTTTTCATATGTCTCTTGGCCATTCTCATTTCCTCATCAGAGAAGTCTCTTTATAAGTCTTTAGTCCACTTGATGAGGGGGCTATTGGGTCTTTGCGGTTTTCTTTTGGAAGAAGGTAATTTTTTTTACTTCTGCATATATTTTAGGTATGAGGCCTTTGTCCATTGAATGGCCAGTAAAGATCTTCCCCCAGTCTGTGGGCTTTCTGTTTATCTTGTGAGCTATGTCCTTTGCCGTGCAGAAGCTCTGCAGTTTGATGCAGTCCCATTTGTCCAACCTTTCTTTTATTTGTAGCCTTTCTGGGCCTTTGTTAAGGAAGTTCCGTCCTGCCCCAAGGAGGCCAAGTGTTTCTCCTGCTCCTTCCTTTAGTGTTTTCAAGGTGCCTGTTTTGATTTCAAGGTCTTTAATCCATTTGGAATTGATTTTCGTGCAGGGTGATATATAAGGGTCTAGTTTTAGTTTGTTGCATGTGTTGAGCCAATTTTGCCAGCACCATTTGTTAAAGAGGCTATCTTTCTTCCATACTATTGTTTTAGCTCCTTTATCAAAGATTAAGTAGGCATGGGTTCATTTCTGGGTCGTCAATTCTGTTCCATTGGTCTTCAGGCCTGTTCCAGTGCCAATACCAAGCTGTTTTTATTACTATAGCTTTATAATACAGCTCGAAGTTGGGTATTGTAATTCCTCCAGCACTGTTCTTTCTGCTTAGGATTGTTTTTGCTATTCTAGGTCTTTTATTGTTCCATATGAATTTCTGGATTGCTCACTCTCTTTCATTAAAAATGGTATTGGGATACTAATCGGTATTGCATTGAATTTGTAGATAGCCTTTGGCAATATTTCCATTTTGATTATATTAATCCTCCCAATCCAGGAGCAGGGGAAGTTTTTCCATTTCCTTAGTTCTGACTTAATTTTGTTTTTCAAGCTTTTAAAGTTCTCATCAAAGAGGTCTCTCACTTCTTTGGTTAAGGTTATTCCTAGGTATTTTATGTTTTGGGGGGCTATTGCAAAAGGAGTTGCTTTCCTGATTTCAGCCTCGGTTTTCGGGTCGTTTACATAGAGAAAGGCCGTTGATGTTTGAGGGTTTATTTTATATCCTGCAACTTTGCCAGTTTTGGATCAGCTCTAGTAGCTTGGGGGTAGAGTCTATGGGATTCTTTAGGTATAGGATCATGTCATCTGCGAAGAGAGAAAGTTTAACTTCCTCTTTTCCTATTTGGATCCCCTTTATGTTTTCTTCTTGCCTAATTGCTCTGGCTAGGAATTCTAGTACTATGTTGAAGAGCAGGGGAGAGAGTGGACATCCCTGTGTTGTTCCTGATTTTAAAGGGAATGGCTTTAGTTTTTCACCATTTAGAGTTATGCTTGCTGTTGGTTTGTCATAAACTGCCTTGATTATATTCAGGAATGTTCCCTGCAATCCCAGTTTTTCCAGGGCTTTTTGCATAAATTGGTGCTGGATTTTATGGAATGCTTTTTCCGCATCCAGAGATAAAACCATGTGGTTCTTTACCTTGCTCCGGTTGATGTGGTGGATTACATTAACTGACTTGCGTATATTAAACCAACTTTGCATCCCTGGGATGAATCCAGTTTGATCGTGGTGTATGATATTTTTGATGGCCTGTTGAAGTCGATTGGCCAGAATTTTGTTGAGAATTTTTGCGTCTATGTTCATCTGTGAAATTGGTCTATAGTCCTCTTTCCGTGATGTGTCCCTGCCTGGTTTTGGGATGAGGGTTATACTGGCTTCGTAGAATGTGTCTTGTAGTGAACGTTCTCTTTCAATTTCATTGAAGAGTTTGAGAAATACTGGTGTAAGTTCTGTTTTGAAGGCCTTGTAGAATTCGGCAGTGAATCTGTCTGGACCTGGGCTTTTCTTGGATGGGAGATCATTTATTGCCGTTTCTATTTCAGTACTGGATATGGGTCTGTTTAGAAGGTTTAAATCTTCACGGTTAAGTTTGGGGATATGAACTTTTTCTAGGAAATCATCCATTTCTTCCAAGTTCTCGAATTTGTTGGCATAAAGGTTTGCAAAATAGTCCCTTATTATTTTCTGAATTTCAGTTATTTCTGTGGTGATGTTACCTGTTTCATCTCTTATCTTGTTTATTTGAGTGTGCTGCCTTCGTTTTTGGGTCAGGCTTGCCTGGGGTCTGTCTATCTTGTTGATTTTTTCAAAGAACCAACTCTTTGTTTTGTTGATTCTTTCGATGGTTTTTTTCATCTCTAATTGCTTTAATTCTGATTTGATTTTAATTATTTGCTTCCGTCTGTTGACTTGGGGTTGGCTTGTTGTTCTCTTTCAAGGAAATTAAGGTGCTTCCTTTAAAATATTGAGTTGCTGTTTCTCCAGTTTGTTGGCGTATGCACTCAGAGATATAAATTTTCCTCTGAGTACAGCATTTGCTGTGTCCCAAAGGAGGTGGTACTTTGTGTCCTCATCTTGGTTGAATTCCTTAAACATTTGAATTTCCGTTTTAATTTCTTCACTGACCCACTGATGATTCAGCAGGGTGTTGTTTAGTCTCCATGAATTGTAGTATTTTCTGTGTTGGCTGTTTGAGTTGAGCTCTAATTTTATTCCATTGTGGTCTAAGAGATTGCAGGGAATGGTTTTGATACTTCTGAATTTGTACAGATTTTCTTTGTGCCCTAAGATGTGATCTATTTTGGAGAATGTTCCATGTGCTGCAGAGAAGAATGTGTATTCTGTTGTTGCTGGGTGGAATATTCTGTAGATATCAGTTAAGTCTAGTTGGTCTATGTAATTATTTAGTTCTGTGGTCTCTTGGTTCAGTTTTTGGCAGGTTGATCTGTCCAGAGGTGATAGTGGAGTGATAAAATCCCCAAGTATTAATGTGTTTGGGTCTGTGAGTGTTTTTAGAGTCAGTAGTATTTGTTTGATGACGTTGGGTGCTCCTGCATTTGGTGTGTAGATATTTAGAATGGTTATATCTTCCTGTAGGAGAGATCCCTTTACTAGTATGTAATAACCTTCTTTGTCTCTTCTTACCATTCTTAATTTTAAGTCAATTTTGTCTGATACTAGGATTGCAACTCCAGCCTGCTTATGGAGGCCATTTGCTTGATAGATTTGATTTCAGCCTTTCACTTTTAGAAGATGTTTACTTTTGCTGGATAGATGTGTCTCTTGGAGGCAGCAGAAAGATGGATCTTGATTTTTCATCCAACTTATGAGCCTATGTCATTTGATTGGAGAATTAAGTTCATTAATGTTGAGAGTTAGGATTGAGAGATGATCATTTGTTCCTTTCATTATCACTATCTTGTTTAAAGCTGTGTCTTCTCATTTCTTGATCTGATGTTTACTCTTTACGGTTCATTTCTCTGCCTGTATTGTGATCTTGATTATTTTCCCTGTATAGTACATCTTTGAGGATTTTCTGTAAAGCTGGTTTGGTGGAGATATATTGTTTCAGTTTTTCCTTACTGTGGTAAACTTTTATTTGACCTTCGGCTATGAATGAGAATTTGGCTGGGTACAGAATTCTTGGTTGGTAGTTATTTTTATTTAGTGTTTGGTATACTTCATTCCAGGCTCTCCTTGCTTTCATGGTCTCTGCTGAGAAGTCCGGGGTAATTCTGATTGGTTTTCCTTTATATGTGATTGTTTTCTTCTCCCTAACAGCTTTAAGGATTTTTTCCTTGGACTCTACTGATCCCGTTTTGATCACAATGTGTCGGTGGGATGTCCTATTCTGGTCTGGTCGGTTTGGGGTTCTAAATTCTTCTTGTATCTGTATAGGCCTTTCCTTCTGGATATTTGGGAAGTTCTCAGCTAATATTCTGTTAAATAGGTTGCCAATACCATTGACCTCTTTCTCCAAGTTTTCCTCAATACCTATTATCCTTAAATTGGGCTTCCTGATCATGTCTTGAATCTCCTGTAACAATGTGTTTTGTTGATTGGACTGGATTTGTATTGATTTTTTATCTTTCTCCATAGAATCTAGGGAACCTTCAGCACCTGATATTCAATCCTTTGCTTCAGTTAGTTGGGACTGTAGGCTAGCTACTTGATTTCGAATCTCTTTTCCTTCTGACTGGTCTTTCCTGATGATTTCCATGTCAATTCTTGGGTCCTGTATGGACTTCTTCACTTCATTAACTTCATTACTTTGGTTTTGAGTGTTGTCTCTCAAATCTTTAAGCTGGGTAGCTATCTTTTCATTTGACTCTTGAAGCTCATTTATCTTTCTATTTGTGGATGCCATGAAATTCTCCATTAATTTTTGTTTTGCCTCCTCACGCTCTAGAATAATTGACTGAAGAGATTCAAACTTTTCATTTATCATGTTTATCAGTAAACTTTGTAGAGCATTTAGGGGGTTCTCTTCTATGTCTTTTATTAACTGCTATGCTTCCTGCTTGTTTTGAGTAGGGGATAAGACTTCATTGTTTGCTATCTTTCTTGTGTTTCTTCTGCCCATTTGGATTGGGAATGCCAGTCTACCAGTACCTGTGAGCACCGTTTAAGACCCATAGCAGCCCTTACCAAGCACTCTTGTGTAAATATTACAAGTTCACAATTATATACAGATACCTTGTATACCTGTCTATAAAATTAGATTTGGTGTTCCTAAAGAATACAGTTTCAAGATAACAACCGATCCTGGGCCCTGTATTCAGTAGTTACTTATTTACTGTTACAACCCTATAAGCAATTCTTGTTCTTATATTACGTTCTTTTAGGACTGGCTTTCTCTATGGATCCCTTTGTTTCACTCTGATTAAGCAGGGATACCCTCTATCTAATAACCAGGAGTCAATGGAATCTGGAGGTCCAGGCAGTAAGTCAGGAAGGTAAGTTAGAGGTAGTAAAGAGAATAGAGTAAAATGTATTGGGAGGGGTGATTTTGGTTTAGTTTCAGTGACGTGGAAATGTGGAGAAGAGTAAAATCAGTAGAAAGAACAAGGTAAAAATGATAGACAATGTAGAGTTAGCAGAAAAGAGTGGAAGTGTTATTTATAGGAAAGTAGTTTTTAAAGAAAGAGAATGCAAAGAGAGAAATAAAGTAAAAATGCTGGAAGACAGATGAACAAAACAGAGAAAAATTATTTTAAAAAGAAAAAAATAAAAAGGCAAAAAACTAGAAAAACTAACAACCAAAACAACAACAACAACAAAAAACTTGATAAAACAAACAGATAAAAATGGAAAACCAAAAAACCAACGACGTTTCAGAAGTGAAAAAATGAAAAAAAAAATTTTATGTTCAAAAAATGTTTGAAAAGAAAAAAGAGGAAAAAGGAGCCTCCTTGTTTGGGTAGTCTTTCCCCAGTCTCTGGTTTCCTCCTGATGGTCTGCAGTCTATTTTCCTGATTGGCTGGTTTGACTTGTTTTCAGTTTGCAGGGGATGGATCTGTTCTGACCCTTCTCCCCTGTTGGTTCAATCCTGGGTCTCTGTGGTTCACAAAGCTTGCATATAGACCTTGGGCGTCCTCTGTAGATGGGGACATGAGCAGTCTCGGGAACCGTGGTTCCTCTGTCTGCTGTGGGGCCCAGCCTTTAATGCCTGGCTTTCAGTAGGCTGTGGACTCAGCAGGGCGGTGGCGCCTCTAGCCTGGTTTACCCAGCTGAGAGTTGCTTGCCTTGGGGAGGTTCCTCCCTCCTGGGCGGGGCGGCCGCCTGGTGGAGCTGGCCATGGAATTCAGCTCCGATTGTGGCTGGGAATTGGGCTTCCTCTGTGACAGGACCGTTTATTTGTCTGAGGAACTGTTTGTTCCCCCGTCTGGTGTTTCTGTGCCGCCGGTAGCTGCTCGCCACTTTCACTTTAAAATTAGAAATTCCAGTGGGCAGGGCAGGGCACCTCTGGCTAAGCCATGGCCCAGGATGTGCCTCCCGCCTGGGCAGGGGGCAATCTCCTGGGCAGAGCTGGCTCTCACTGGTTGGTCCCTCTTGCCCTTTTCAAAGATTGCTCCTTTGACCTTGCTTTCCCCAGGCCTGCTTTAGTTCCAATCTGGTCTGACCCTATGCCAGTAGCAAAGATGGTGCTTTGCTCTGGCGGTGGGGGAAGGGCTGCTTTCCAGAAGCTGCTCTGTGGGCGCGAGTGAGAATATCTTTCGTGGGGTACTCACACTTTCTCAGCAATTTCAGGTCGTCCGTGCTCAGCCGCCATCTGGAGGATTTCTCCCTGGTCTACACTGTGTGCTTCAGCCGCGTGGAGTGCAGGTCACTGTGCTAGGTGCTGTGCCGGCGCCACACTGGCGTGGCAGCAAGACACCACCCGGATATCAAGTCTGTGTTTTCAAACGAGCAAAGTCGATGTTTCTGTCCTGGCCAGAATCCCTATACTGTTAGAACTTACTCTGGCTGTCTTTCTAGGAGTAAAAGTTTCTATGGTGTGAGAAAACTGCGATTTCGGAGGGAGCTCAGCTAGGGCTCTGCTCGCAGACCATTATTTTTCAACTTGCTGGTTCTTTAAGGGCCTGTCTGACTTGGTTAACTGGAGATGAGAATTTCACAGATATTCTCACCCAAAGTTGCTTTAAACTGTGATTCTCAAATCTTCAAATCATGAGTAGCTCCAATTACAGGCATGAACAATCAGCACCCTTCTTCAACTCCTACTTTTCAAATTAAGTGTCCAGGCTCAGGTCCATAAAACTAAGACATCTACCAGCTTCCCTGACACTCCCACTTTTCCTGCGCTGATTAAACTCACCTCATTAGAACAAGTGGAGAAACTAACAAGACTTCAGCTTTTCAAGTGAAGTTTGAAAAATACATGCAAATATAGCTTTCATTTGCTTTTTGGTTTGGTTTTGTTTTTGTTGCCAGTTACTGGGGCTTGAACTCAGGGCCTGAGCACTCTCCCTGACTTCTTTTTGCTCAAGGCTAGCACTCTGCCACTTGAGCCACAGCACCTCTTCCGGATTTTCCTATATGTGTGGTGCTGAGGAATCGAATCCAAGGCTTCATGTGTACAAGGCCAGCACTTTACCACTAGGCCATATCCCCAGCCCCTCATTTGCTTTTTTAAACATTGTATGACAACATGGAGTAGGACAATCTGATAGGCACTTAGAAAAAACTAACTCACATATCATTTACAAATATAATGTATTCACTAATGGATTCTCAGCCAGTCGTTTAGGGCTTACCAAGAAGGACAGTATTTTCACAACACTTTACAAATGTGCAATTGAATTACTTCATATTTTATTCATTTGTGTAGCAATTTCTGTGATGGCAGACATGTTCTATATTGTCCACTCTAGCAGCCTTGTGCAGCCCTTGGGCTCTGGGAATATGATGACTGTGGAACTGAAATGTTAATATGATTTCATGTGAACTAATTGAAATGTATTTTGAAATAGCTGTATGTGGCTGGTGGCTATCAAGTTAAGTAATACAGATTGTACTCACTTTCCCCATCTGCCAGGGTAACCTTCATTCTCCCTTATGTATCTGTGGAATTTCTTCAACAAATGAATGCATAGAAACATGGAACCTGGATGAAGAGATAGACGAGGGATGGCTGCCTGGGTGGGCTGTAGCATGGATGAATGGATGGAGCTTTATATGGGATGGATGGATGATTAAATGAATGAGTCACATCTGAGTACCCTGGGTACTATATATACCAGTATTAGAAGTAGGGAAGGGAAAGAATATCAAAATCAAGGGACAAAGGATAAAAAGACGAATGACTCCAAAAGCCATACTTACAAAACCATTTGGTGTAAACCAACTGAACAACTCATTGGGGGATAGGGAAAAGGGGAGGGGGAAGGGGGGAAATGAGGGAGGAGATAACAAATTGTACAAGAAATGTACCCACTGCCTTACGTATGAAACTGTAACCCCTCTGTACATCAATTTGACAATAAATAATTAGTCCAAAAAAAGTAAATGAGTCAATGAACATATTACATTGAGCCTCAAATATACATAACAATACTGCTAGAGCTGAAATTCATATACACTTACTTCCTTAGAGCATTTTCTTTCTTTCTTTTTTTTGTTTGTTGTTGTTTTGGGAATTCAGTTTTTGGCAGTTCTAGGGATGTAACTAGGGCCAGTGCCTGCTAGGCTGTATTTACCACATAGCTGTGCCCTCAGCCCCGAACCCTGCTTCTTGCCATTAAATATTTTTGTACAATATCGCTTTGCATTTGAGCAATTTGAGTACCCTTGCTTCTTGCCGGTTTTGGGTGCTAAACAGCAGAACCCACATTGGGTTGGGAAAGATCTATCAGCTTTTTTCCAAATGTCATTCCAGCTTTCACAGGTCCTCTTATAAATTGAAAAATGAAATTGAAAAATGAGATCCGTGGACCATTCTCACTCAAAAGGGAGTCTTACTTGCCAGAACCCACCCGCAGCGATCAGGGATCCTGAATGAGGGGGTGAGGATAAAGAAAAATACTCAAGACAAAAGATGGGGTTGGGAGGTCTGTATAGTTCAAGACTACGTCCCCGTTTATTGTCGGTCTCAGCTTATATACTACCCTTGCAAAAGGAAGCCTGCTTGGGGTTACATTTGTACAAGTAAACAAAAAGACTTATCAGGAAGTTCTGAAGTCAAAACAGGAGGTAACGAAAACAGGAATAAAGTTGACCTACTAACATAAACTAGATTCTTGCAAATACAGCCAAACATCTCCGGGTCCATGCTGTTTTTCACTCGAGCTATTTTCTTCTAATCTCCTTGAGGAGACAGTGCATCCAAAAGGTCAAGCCCACTGCTCCCTACACTTATTCCTTTTAGTTCCATTGACCTAGATTTCTCTTTCGAACAAGCAGCTCACTTGGTAGTTGCTGTTTTACTCTTTTAATTCCTTTGATAAAGATTTATCTCTCTAATATGGCTAGCTGATCACAAGCAGTATGCCGGGTAATTACACTTTATTCTTTTTTTTTTTTTTTGCCAGTGTTAGGGCTTGAACTCAGGGCCTGAGCCCTGTCCCCAAGCTTCCTTTGCTCAAGCCAAGGGCTCTACCATTTGAACCACAGAGCCACTTCTGGCTTTTTCAATTAATGTGGTACCAAGGAATCAAATCCAGGGCTTCATGCATGCTAGGCGAGCATTTTACCACTAAACCATATTTTCAGCCCCCCGTTTATTCTTTTAATCCTTTGACACAAGATTCATATTCTGCACATCACTTACTGATCACAGACAGCACAGATAATAGTAAAAAAGCAAATAATGCTAGGAAGTATTATGAAGTATAGAGGGCTGGGGATACGGCCTAGTGGCAAGGGAGCTTGCCTGGTATACATGAGGCCCTGGGTTCAATTCCCCAGCACCACATATACAGAAATCGGCCAAACTAACATTGTCCATTTGTTGGACTCTTTATTATTATAACCAATGATGCATTGATTGAAACTTTAAGATGTTCTACATCAGGGACATTATTTTGAGACAGCATGTTGATACATAAGTTGGATCTGGGCCAATGGCCGTGGCTCATTCCTGTAGCCTAAGTAATTAGGAGACTGAGATCTAAGGATCACAGTTCAAAGCCAACCTAAGCAGGAAAGTCTGTCAGTCTCTGATTAACCACCAAAAGGCTAACAGCTAAAAGCACTCAGTAATGTCTTCACATTTCCATTCAAGGTTTCCTCAGTACTCACCTACCTTACTGACCATAGAAGTGTAGGAAAAATCAAGACAACCAAGAATACAACTTCAGAAAACCAGTGGTTCCAAGGCTCCCATCCAGCTCAAGTTCTTGCCTCATCAGAAGCTCTTGTTGCTAGAATTTTCCATAAAACCTTGTCCTTCAGCCCACTGTAAGGACTGCACTTTTGTTCCTTGCCTTAATAAGGTATTGCCATCTTTTTGCCTGACAAGATGAACAAATCTTTAGTTCCTTTCCTTTGAAATCCTGGGTTCATTATTTGTGAACAGACATTGAGTTGAAGGGATTATATTCCTGGTATCAGCTATGGCACGTGAGGAGTAACGGGGATGGGGAATGTTGGTGTGGGGTGGTGCTTCCCAGACAGGGTAGGCAGGTAGGGCATTTCCCCAAATGAAGTGTCCTCCTACTGTAAAGAATAAGCTGATAATAAAAATCAATCATTGGTCTCTAAACCTGAGAAGGGTGTCCAAGTCTTTTTCACCCAACTGGAGAAGAAATGATCTCATTTATTAGGCAGGGAGAGTGAAGTCAGGTGGGCCAGGGATATCCAGTAGTTCATAGTACTGTAGTAAAGAATTTGCAAAAGTCAGTAAGTCAACGCCATCAGAAGGAGCCCCCTTCTGGGTCCATGCACAGAGGGACTGGAAAAAGATTTTCTAGTGAAGAGACAAAATGTCTGAGCCTGATGCTACATTAAAAAACAAATGAGCCAGGCACTGGTGGCTCATACCTCTAATCCTAGCTACTCAAGAGGCTGAGAACTGAGGATCATGGGTCAAAGCCAGCCTGGGCAGGAAAGTCTGTGAGACTCTTATCTCCAATTAACCACCAGAAAACCAGAAGTGGTGCTGTGGCTCAAGGCATAGAGTACTAGCCCGGGCCCAGAGATCAAGCCCCACAATTGACAAAAACAACAACAGCAACAATAATAGCAATAACAATAATAACAAATAAACCAAAAGGATGCTATGAGAGGGAATGAGGATGGATTGATCATGGAGTAAGACACTTCAGAAGCCAGGAATAAACAGGACCCAGAGCTCAGGCAAAGGGGGATGTTACATAGGAAAAGAAGTTTCAATCAGATCCAAGCAGATCAAGTTTCAAAGAGAGGATACAGAGATGCATGGAAGGAGAAAATTGAGCTGCCCCACTCACTGGACATCGTATCTTCTTAGTAAAATGAGTATGCAGGCATGTCCTAAGAGAGAGCAGATCAGATCAGGAAAGGGTAAGAGGGCTTCAGGGACTTAAACGACATCATGCATCCTGACTCTTCCTTGGAACCTGCCCTGCCACTCTAGAAATATGTTCTTTTTTTTCTTTATTGTCAAAGTGAATTACAGAGGGGTTACAGTTTCATATGTAAGGCAGTGAGTACATTTCTTGTTCAACTTGTTACCTCCTCCCCATTCCCCCCTCCTGCCTCCTTCCCCTTTCTCTCTCCCCTCCATGAGTTGTACTGTTGGTTTATACCAAATGGTTTTGTAAGTATTGCTTTTGAAATCGTTTGTCTTTTTATCTTTGCCTCCCGATTTTGGTATTCCCTTTCCCTTCCCTGCTTCTAATACACGTATATACACTATTCAGGGTGCTGAGATCAGATCAGTAATAGTGGGAGTAAAACCACAGGGACAGAATGCAGGAGAAAAAGAAAAGGACACGGTTTCACATGGCATGTTGGAAATAATTACAACAATGATAAAACACTTGGGTCCCTAACTTAAGCTTCATTCACTTAGCCTCATCTTATGTGTTCATAATGGTACAAACATTGGGCTAATGTGATCTTCTGCTGTGACTAACCTAAACATGTACTAAGTATTCCTTGTGAGGGAAACCATAGAGTCCTTGTTTCTTTGGGTCTGGCTCACATCATTTAGTATAATTTTTTTCAAGTCCTTCCAGTTCCTTATGAATGGGACAATGCCATTCTTTCTGATAGAGGCATAGAGTTCCATTGTATATATGTACCACATTTTCCTGATCCACTTGTCTATTGTGGGGCATCTGGGTTGGTTCCGTGTTTTAGCAATGACAAACTGAACGTCAATGAACCTTGTTGTGCTGGTGGTTTTAGTGTGGTCTTGCTTGTAATCTTTTAGGTAGATCTCCAAAAGTGGGGCTGCTGGGTCGTAGGGGAGCTCTATGTTTAGCCTTCTGAGGAACCTCCATTCCTCTTTACAGAGAAGTTGAACAAGTTTGCATTCCCACCAACAATATAGTAGGATTCTCTTTTGGCCACATCCCTTCCAGCATTTGTTATTATTACTTTTCCTGATAATGGACATTATTACTGGGGTGAGGTGCAATCTGAGTGTTGTTTTGATTTCATTTCTTTTATGGCCAGTGATGTAGAGCACTTCTTCCTGTGTCTCTTGGCCATTCTCATTTCCTCTTCAGAAAAATCTCTTTTTAGGTGTTTAGCCCACTTGTTGAGGGGGTTGTTGGTTCTTTGAGGATTTGTTTTGGAGGAATTTCATTTTCTGAGTTCTACATATGTTTTAGATATGAGGCCTTTGTTTGTTGTATGGCCAGTAAAGATCTTCTCCCAATCTGTGGGCTTTCTGTTTATCTTGCAAGCTATATGTCCTTTTCCCAGCAGAAGCTCTGCAGTTTGAAGCAGGCCCATTTGTCCAATCTTTCTTTGATTTGTTGCATTTCTGGGCCTAGAAATATTTTCTTACTGACTCTCTTAATTCTTTGTAAACCTCTCTCTTTCTTTATATTTCTCTCTCTCTCTCTCTCTCTCTCTCTCTCTCTCTCTCTCTCTCTCTCATTTTTCTCCTCTCTGTCATTCTATCCACCCCATTTCCCCTGGCTTTTGTTAAAAAAAATATCCTGCCATATTTCTATACTTAATGGTACAAAGGCTGAGAACTTGGGAGTTTTGTATATTTCAATTATAAACTTTTCATATTTCATCTCTACATTCAAATATTGATTCCTATGAGTCAACAGCATTGTCTGAAGAGTTTGAAAAATAACCACCACATCTTCACTCCCAAAGCTCAAGGATCCTAATTGGAGAGCTCACTGTCTCCCTGCCCATATCAATGTTATACTCTAGCCTGGTCTGCTGGGGTCAGTTACAGACTAGGGCTCTGTGAATGATCCAAAAATGTAAATGCATTGATGCATCATCTAGTAGAAGAGCCAGTTTCTGATCAAATAACTCTCCTAAGGAGACACCAAGAGTACATAATAAGGGTGGAGGGGCTGGGAATATGGCCTAGTGGCAAGAGTGCTTGCCTCTTACACAAGAAGCTCTTGGTTCGATTCCCCAGCACAACATACTTGGAAAACGGCCAGAAGGGGCGCTGTGGCTCAGGTGGCAGAATGCTAGCCTTGAGCGGGAAGAAGCCAGGGAAGGTGCTCAGGCCCTGAGTCCAAGGCCCAGGACTGGCCAAAAAAACAAAACAAAACAAAAAAAACATAATAAGGGTGGAATGAGACACTGAGCAAATAACACCTGTAATGAGGGGGTCAGGATTTAGAGCTGAGATCTAAAGCATGAACGGAGCAGGACACAGCCTGTTCTGGTCCTGTAGCAAGTGCCAGGGGCAATTCCTGAGGAAGACAGCATGTCCCAGGCCTAAAGGAAGGTTGGGAACAAGACCAGAATAAGTCTATAGGCATAAGGAATTGGAGACATGAGGCAGAAAAAAAAAACTGAGTTTCTGTCCTCTCTGCAACAGGAAGCCAAGAAGAGTGGGTGCTAACATTTGGTGGCAGGTGAATGCACACAGTCAGTATTGTGCTCCTGATAAATGTCACTCTATGTCATATAAATCAATATTTTACCAGCTCTTATCTCACTTTGTTCTTCTGAAACAGCCAAACGTGGGAGAAAGAATATTAGCTTCAGTGTATCTGATTTCACAGCACTCAAACCCAGCTGCCCACAATCTTTGTTTTATTGCCACTTTTGTCTTCTCTTGCTAGAAAATAGTTCCATGGTTTG
The DNA here is from genome assembly GCF_023159225.1 of Perognathus longimembris pacificus. NCBI lineage: Eukaryota > Metazoa > Chordata > Mammalia > Rodentia > Heteromyidae > Perognathus > Perognathus longimembris. The sequence continues at coordinate 85,998 of NW_025960875.1, read as the reverse complement.
CATATGTTTTGTTAGCTATTCCATCCTCAACTCAGTAATACAGCCCCCATGTACAGCATGCCCAAGGCCTTGGTTCCATCCTCAGCACTGAAATTGTGCGTGTATGTGTGCATGTGTGTGTGTTAGTGTAAAAGAAATACCTATACCAAGTCATATTGTACAAACTGAACACAAGTCTTATTTCACAACTCTTCTGTGTACTTCATTTGGGTAGCATAGGGATGGTTGAGGAGATCTGAGTCCTTAACAGCTCTCATAGACTCAAAATGATCACTGGGTTCTAATGAATTGCTCTTCTCCAGTCCCTTTGTCTACACTTGCAAGGTTTGGAGTGCTGAAACTTGAAGGATTTGCACAGATCCAGAAAACATCCTCGGCAGCTTGCTAGGGTTTGAACATCGAAGAATTGTTCACTCAAAGCAAGATGGTCAAGGCCATGTGACCACAAACAGCATGAAGGGTGAGAAGTTGCTATAGCATAAAGGGGCATACTGTTTACAGCAAGGATTTTGTTTTCAAGTGGGAATATACATTCATGATAAACAGAATCCTATATAGTAATAACTTAAAATACTACCTAGTTATTTATGGTCATGGTCAAGTGTGATGTACTATACATGGTCCTATAAGCTTTAATTTTATACACCTGGCTGCAAAATAAGTGTGCCTACACAACTACTGCCATACTGTTGGTCACATGCCTTGTTCCGACATCATATTGGCTACAATGTCACCGTGTGAAAGAAGTTTTCAACCCTTTGCCATCTTATGGAACCCCTGATAAAATGGGACTGAGTGTGGACCATGGCTCATTATGAGGGCAATGACTATATCTGTCTCTCTTGTGTGTTGTGAGTCTGAGGTGGTGGATATGAATTAATAGCCTGTAACACTCAAGGACAGTGATGAGTAGACTGAAATAGCAGCAGCTAGACTTGATTTCATTATCTAGTTTGTACCAAGTCTTAAATCCTCTGAGGAGGGCTACAAGGGAAAGAGGGAGGGAGAGTGAGAGAGACAGGGAGAGAGAGAGAAAGAGAGAGAGGGGGGAGGGAGGGAGAGAGATCACACCAGTTTCATCTGAAATAGAGTGCTGACATTCTGTCAGAAATCCCTGTGGTAAGAGAAGAATGGATCCTCAGCCAGCCACAATGAGTTGTTTCTATGCCCAGTGGCAATGGGCCCACGGACACTGCACAGTTGGCTTGCAGCAGCTGATCCTGCTCAAGGACATAGTACCTGTGTGGGTTTTAAGATGCAAAGGGCAGGGTAGAGGGTGGGTCTGTGGTAGATAAAATGATGGTGTAACATAAGAAGCCAGGGAAACAAATATGAGGAATGTAAGTGGGCTAGAGGCATGCACAGGGATGCTCAGGAGCGGCCTCTATCAAGCTGGTAACCAAAGGAAATACAGTCTAACAAGCACCCAATTATTGGACCCACTTTTATGAAACTGAAGGCACTCACTAACCACTCTGAGTGAAGTTCACACAGAGGGCTGTTCGGAGGCTTTATATGGCTGTGGAGTTTATGGGTTTCAAATATAGGTAATGTGGAAACAGAGAAGAACATAATACTGGGTAGATATGTCATGTTCTGGATAATCAAGGGGACGGGGAAATAGATATTATAATCCCTGAGGTACTTGGCATAAGGGAAGGGGAGTATGCCTTGGGGTAAAACCAGAGAGATTGTAGGAATTGCCTGGTGAGACAAATGATTCCATTTGGGGAAAATAATCCTAGGCTTGGACAGTATCTTTTAGGTATTCAGATTAGTTTGTGGGAGAGGAATATAACAGAATATAACATACACTATCTGTACCCAGCCATAGGCGCCAGAGACCCTTAGTACAAAGCTGTTTCCAGATCATAATGCTTAGGGACTCTGTTTTATCCTTTCCCACACTTTCAGTCCTTTACAAAGCCAGGTAAAGGACTGTGGACCTTCCAACATGATTAGCTTGGGGCACCCTCCTCACCAACACCCCACTATCTCTTTCTCCTTCCCCAGGAAGGGCATGGACACATTGGATAAGGCTAACTACCAAAGCCTCCTGGGTCTGCTTCCTGGAAAGGGAAGTGATGCAAACCCAACCTCCCACCACCTCTGGACTGCAATTGAGAAAGAAAGGTGGTCACTGGGCTTTGATCATCAAATTCCAGGATGTATCAAACAGTTTCACCAATTTACAACAATGTAAGTATATCTTCAGTTTTATTTGGCACATCATTGTAAATAGTTGTGGCTTAGTGTGTAAACAGCAGATCCATCAGTACAAAGATCAAATTTTTCTCCATTAGCTATATTGAAATATATAATCATTGGCAACCAAAGTTCCCCCAGTGCTCCAGAGAACAAGAGCATGAGTCCATATATCTCACTGCACCCTCATAACCACTTTCTATGCCCCCTCACCCAAAGTGGGAGGTTTTGGTACATCTGAAAAAGTCAGGTAAACATAACTGAACTTGATAGGCTTGGAGTTTTTAGTTGATTTTTGTTTGGTTTTGTAGTTATTTGGGGTTAATTAAAATTTTAATCTTGAAAACTACAGATTTAAACTATTGTGTGTGTTCCCAGAGGAAAAATAGGTAGTGCCATTCCTAGTTTTAAGCCTCACACAAATGGATTCCACATCCATTGTTAGTTTGTGCTGTAACTGGTGAGGACAGGAGTTGAGTTGCTTTGTGTGAAAGGCACTGGTGCATCCCCAGCCTCTGGGGTATCTTGCTGGAAAGGATCCATATAGGTGAGGTCAGAAATCAATACTGCTTCCAATCTCAGCTCCTATAGGGAAGGCCTGTCTGCTGGCCATCTCAGATTCAGTGGCCTGTGGTCTGAGATCTGATTAGCAGTGACTTCCTTAATCAACTTTAAGTGTCTTCCAACCAACACAACTCCAGCTTGGTTTTGATTTTCTTGACAGGGTAAGTGACTTCTCTCAGCTTTAGTTTGGGAATCAGAGGTGGAGGATAGGCTGTACCCTAAACTCACCCAAGGCTGCATTCTATGACCAAAAGAGTAGAAGGCAGAGAACTGGAAGTCATGGATATGTGGGCAGAGTAATTTTTAGGGCCAAACACCCCTATGTAATCACTACTCTCTCCTAGGATAAATCCTTAGGCTTCTCAGATCCTTGGCCTCCCATTGATATGTATAGATCTGTTAATAAGCCTAGTAGTACTTCACAGAAGTCAGAATGATGAGTGGAATAGGAAGATGTGTGGTGATTGTTATGAGACAAGGAAATCCCCTAAAGCAAGCCAATGGACAGAGAATACAGAGAGAGAGATGAGTAACCAACAGATATTGCCAACCATTTATGTAGCTTCGTCTAGGTCCAAATGATGCTTTCCACATTTCACCAGTAAGCAATTTACAAAAATAAAAGAAAAGGTGTTTTTTGAAATGTAGGTTCTGTTTGGATGTTTCTGCTTTTATATATTTCAGTATACTAGATTTCTCACTTTGTGTAGGGAGCCAACAGCAAAGTTCATCTTGACTTCTGGCTATGTTGTTCTCAAGGACGTGCAAGGACATGGCGGGGAAGTGGAAGACATGAAGAAAGTTCTTTAAAACTTGAATGTATTGGAGAGATTGAATAATTTTTAGAGTAGAATAACCCGAGAGGGAGAGGAGGAGCTAACATCCACATGGATCTGTCACTGGTACTATGCACTAGGGTTTTGAAGCAGTAAGTACTTTGAGAGAACAGATTCTGAGGAAATATTGTATTGCCTTATTCCACACTTGAAAGATTTCTGCCTGCCAGTGTGTAAGGATGAGAATTGAAACTGGCCTTCTCATCTAGACAAGCTTCCAGCCTCAGAGAGATGGCTCTCTGTGGCTGACTGTCATTGGAAGCATTGGCACTGGTTTGAGACCTTGAGGTTGGTGTTGGTGTCGTTCTGGTGTAGCTCATAGTAGGGATTCTGCATGTTCAAATGTGAACCTCTCTCTTCTCCTTTATCTGCCTCCCTTATTCCTCAGCAAACAGTGTGGATTGTTGTGGCGGGGGGGGGGGGGAAGGGGGCTGTTCACCAAGTGTTTGCAAAAAGAAACAACAAACAACAAAAAAGAAAGAAAAAAAGAAACATGATAGAAGGGTAAATAAAAATTCTCTTGCATCCATTTATTGTTATTAACACAGGGCCTGTTCTTGGCACACATTCCTCATACCTATCAAGGAAATATTGAGCCACAATGTGAAGAAAACCTTACTTCCACCCCAGTGCAAACTGTCTCTTTAGGAGCATGTCTTCCCATGCAAGAGAGACTCAAAGGGCTCCATGCTCCCCCTTGTGGTCAGACAGAAGTTCACAGCTAAGGACAGCATCAAAGACCAGATGGCAGGATGCATATAGTCTTTGACTACTTGAGGATTTTGTGTAATCCTCCACGAACAATGACACTTCAGCATTTCTATTCATGGGCATGTGGAGAAGCAATTTTATAAAAGTGTATCTGTGTTGGGCGGGGAATGTGGCTTAGCGGTACAGTGCTTGCCTTGTATGCATGAAGCTCTGGGTTCGATTCCTCAGCATCACATATGCAGAAAAAGCCAGAAGTGGTGCTGTGACTGAAGTGGTAGAGTGCTAGCCTTGAGCAAAAAGAAGCCTGGGACAGTGCTCAGGCCCTGAGTTCAAGCCCAGGACTGGCAAACAAAATAAAGTTGTAGCTGTGTTGTTGACATTCAAAATGCTTAGCAGAAAATCTTGGAGATCAGGTGGAATAGGAGAATATGAAGTGAGAAAGCCCGAAAATGTGAAGCTATAGAAACTACTGTGCTCAGGACTCACAAAAAAAAAAAAAAGAAACTATTCTGAATTATCCCTTTAATAGTAAATTCATTGCATCAGTCAGGATGCAATTTACTTCTATATTGATTTGTGGAATGTTAACTGTTTGTACTTGAACATATGAAAAACAGACTGGGATGGGGATATGGCGTAGTGGCAAGAGTGCTTGCCTCATGTACATGAAAAACACATTAAGACCTGGACAGTGGTGGCTCCTATTTGTAATCCCAGCTGCTCACGAGGCTGAAATCTGAGGAAAACAGTTTGAAGCCAGCCCAAGCAACTATGTCTGTGAGACAATTATCTAATTTACGAGGAATAGGCTGAAGTGGAACTGTGGATCCAGTAGTAGAGTGGTAGCCTTAAGCACAAAAGATGAAGCACAGATCCTGAGATAAAGCCCCAGCACTATCCCTAGGCCTGTCCCCCAAAATAAGACATAGATGTTCTGCTGCCTGTTGTCAAAGAAACACAGCGCCCGGCACAATGCCCGGCACAACGCCTCGCACGGCAACCTGCACTCCGCGAGGCTAAAGCACACAGCGTAGACCAGGGAGAAATCCTCCAGACAGCGGCTGATCACAGACGACCTGAAATCGCAGAGAAAGCATGAGTACCCCACAAAAGATATTCTCACTCACGCCCACAGAGCAGCTTCTGGAAAGCAGCCCTTTCCCCACCGCCAGAGCAAAGCGCCATCTCTGCCACTGGCATAGGGTCAGACCAGATTAGAACTAAAGCGGGCCTGGGGAAAGAGAGGTCAAAGGAGCCATCTTTGAAAAGGGCAAGAGGGACCGACCAGTGATAGCCAGCTCCGCCCAGGAGAACGCCCCCTGCCCTGGTGGGAGGCGAGTCCTGGGCCCTGGTTTAGCCAGAGGTGCCCCGTCCTGCCCACCAGAATTTCTAAATTTAAAGCGAAAGCTGCCAGCAACTACCGGTGGCACAGAAACACCAGACGGGGGAACAGACAGTTCCAGGGACAGCTAAACACTCCCGTCACAGAGGAAGCCCAATTCCTATCCCAAAATGGAGCTGCACTCCATAGCCACCTCCGCCAAGGAGGCCGCCTCCCCAGGCAAGCAACTCTCAGCCAGGTAAAACAGGCCAGAGGCACCCCTCCCTGCTGAGTCCACAGCCTATTCAAAGCCAGGCATCAAAGGCAGCGGCCCCACAGCAGACAGAGGAGCCACAGTTCCCGAGACTGCTCAAGTCCCCATCTTCAGAGGATACCCAAGGCCTATCTGCAAGCTGTGCGAACCACAGAGACCCAGGATTGCACCAACAGAGGAGAAAGGTCAGAAGAGATTCACCCCTTGCAAACTGAAATCAAGTCAAACCAGCAAATCAGGAAAGTAGACTGCAGACCATCGCAAGGAAACCAGAGACTGGGGAAAGACTACCCAAACAAGGAGGACTCCATTTTTTTTGTTTTCTTTTCAAACATTTTTTAAACTTTAAAAGAAATTTTTTTTTTTTTTTGGCCAGTCCTGGGCCTTGGACTCAGGGCCTGAGCACCGTCCCTGGCTTCTTCCCGCTCAAGGCTAGCACTCCGCCACTTGAGCCACAGCGCCGCTTCTGGCCGTTTTCTGTATATGTGGTGCTGGGGAATCGAACCTAGGGCCTCATGTATCCGAGGCAGGCACACTTGCCACTAGGCTATATCCCCAGCCCCTAAAAAAATTTTTTTTCTTTTTAATTTTTTCACTTCTGAAACGTCATTGGTTTTTTGTTTGTTTGTTTGTTTGTTTTCCATTTTTACCAGTTTGTTTTATCAAGTTATTCTTGTTTGTTTGTTTTTTTGGATTGTTCCTTTTCTGTTTTATTATCCCTTTTTATTTTTTTCATTTTTAAGTAATTTTTCTCTGTTTTGTGCATCTATCTTCCAGTATTTTTACTTTATTTCTCTCTTTGCGTTCTCTTTCATTAAAAATTACTTTCCTATGAATAACACTTCCACTCTTTTCTGCTAACTCTCCATTGTCTATCATTTTAACCTTGTCCTTTCTACTGATTCTACTCTTCTCCACATTTCCAAGTCACTGAAACTAAACCAAAATCACCACCCCCCCAATACATTTTACTCTATTCTCTTTACTAGCTCCAACTTATCCTCCTGACTCACTGCCTAGACCTCCAGGTTCCATTGACTCCTAGTTATTGGATAGAGGGTGTCCAGCTTAATCCGAGTGATTCAAAGGGGTTCATAGAGAAAGCCAGTCCTAAAAGAACTTAATATAAAAACAAGAATTGCTTATAGGGTTGTAAGAGTAAATAAGTTACTACTGAATACAGGGCCCAGGATCGGTTGTTACATTGAATTGTATTCTTTAGGAACACCAAATGTAATTTTATATATGGTATACAAGGTATCTGTATATAATTGTGAACTTGTAATATTTACGCAAGAGTGCTTGGTAAGGGCTGCTTTGGGTCTTAAATGGTGCTCTCAGGTGCTGGTAGACTGGCATTCCCAATCCAAATGGGCAAAAGGAACACAAGAAAGATGGCAAACAATGAAGTCTTATCCCCTACTCATAACAAGCAGGAAGCAGAGCAGTCAATCAAAGACATACAAGAGAACCCCCTAAATGCTCTACAAAGTCTACTGATAAACATGATAAATGACAAGTTTGAATCTTTTCAGTCAATTATTCTAGAGCGTGAGGAGGCAAAGCAAATTTAATGGAGAATTTCATGGCATCCACAAATAGAAAGATAAATGAATTTTAAGAGTCAAATGAAAAGATAGCTACCCAGCTTAAAGATATGTGAAACAACAACCAAAACCAAAGTAATTAAGTTAATGAAGTAAAGAAGTCCATACAAGACCTAAGAAATGACATGGAAACCATCAGGAAAGACCAGTCAGAAGGAAAAGAGATTCAAAATCAAGTAGCTAGCCTACAGTCCCGACTAACTGAAGCAGAGGATCGAATCTCAGGAGCTGAAGATTACTTAGATTCTATGGAGAAAGATAAAAAAACAATACAAATCCAGTCCAATCAACAAAACAGATTGCTACAGGAGATTCAAGACACGATCAGGAAGCCCAATTTAAGGATAATAGGTATTGAGGAAAACTTGGAGAAAGAGGTTAATGGGATAGGCAATCTATTTAACAGAGTATTAGCTGAGAACTTCCCAATTATCAAGAAGGAAAGGCCTATACAGATACAAGAAGCATTTAGAACCCCAAACCGACCAGACCAGAATAGGACATCCCACCGACACATTGTGATCAAAACAGGATCAGCAGAGTCCAAGGAAAGAATCCTTAAAGATGTTAGGGAGAAGAAAACAATCACATATAAAGGAAAAGCAATCAGAATTACCACGGACTTATCAGCAGAGACCATGAAAGCAAGTTGAGCCTGGAATGAAGTATACCAAACATTAAATAAAAATAACTACCAACCAAGAATTCTGTACCCAGCCAAACTCTCATTCATACCCGAACGTCAAATAAAAGTTTCCCACAGTAAGGAAAAACTGAAACAATATATCTCTACCAAATCAGCTTTACAGAAAATCCTCAAAGATGTACTATACAGGGAAAATAATCAAGATAGTGATAATGGAAGGAACAAATGATCATCTCTCAATACTAACTCTCAACATTAATGAACTTAATTCTTCAATCAAACAACATAGGCTCATAAGTTGGATCAAAAATCAAGATCCATCTTTCTGCTGCCTCCAAGAGACACATCTATCCAGCAAAAGTAAACATCTTCTAAAAGTGAAAGGCTGGAATCAACTCTATCAAGCAAATGGCCTCCATAAGCAGGCTGGAGTTGCAATCCTAGTATCAGACAAAATTGACTTAAAATTAAAAAAGGTAAGAAGAGACAAAGAAGGTTATTACATACTAGTAAAGGGATCTCTCCTACAGGAAGATATAACCATTCTAAATATCTACACACCAAATGCAGGAGCACCCAACTTCATCAAACCAACACTACTGACGCTAAAAACACTCACAGACCCAAACACATTAATAGTTGGGGATTTTTTTTTTTTTTTTTTGGCCAGTCCTGGGCCTTGGACTCATGGCCTGAGCACTGTCCCTGGCTTCTTCCCGCTCAAGGCTAGCACTCTGCCACTTGAGTCACAGCGCTGCTTCTGGCCGTTTTCTGTATATGTGGTGCTGGGGAATCGAACCTAGGGCCTCGTGTATGCGAGGCAGGCACTCTTGCCACTAGGCTATATCCCCAGCCCATAGTTGTGGATTTTAACATTCCACTATCACCTCTGGACAGATCAACCTGCCAAAAACTGAACCAAGAAACCACAGAACTAAATAATTGCATAGACCAACTAGACTTAACTGACATCTACAGAATATTCCATCCAGCAACAACAGAATACACATTCTTCTCTGCAGCACATGGAACCTTCTCCAAAATAGATCATATCTTAGGGCATAAAGAAAATCTGTACAAATTCGGAAGTATCAAAACCATTCCCTGCAATCTCTCAGACCACAATGGAATAAAATTAGAGCTCAACTCAAACAGCCACCACAGAAAATACTACAATTCATGGAGACTAAACAACACCCTGCTGAATCATCAGTGGGTCAGTGAAGAAATTAAAACGGAAATTCTAATGTTTATGGAATTCAACCAAGATGAGGACACCAAGTACCAGCTCCTTTGGGACACAGCAAAGGCAGTACTCAAATAACATCACCACAGAAATAACCGAAATTCAGAAAATAAAAAGGGACTATTTTGCAAATCTTTATGCCAACAAATTCGAGAACTTGGAAGAAATGGATGATTTCCTAGAAAAAGTTCATATCCCCAAACTTAACCATGAAGATTTAAACCTTCTAAACAGACCCATATCCAGTACTGAAATAGAAACGGCAATAAATGATCTCCCATCCAAGAAAAGCCCAGGTCCAGACGGATTCACTGCCGAATTCTACAAGGCCTTCAAAACAGAACTCACACCAATATTTCTCAAACTCTTCAATGAAATTGAAAGAGAACGTTCACTACAAGACACATTCTATGAAGCCAGTATAACCCTTATCCCAAAACCAGGCAGGGACTCATCATGGCAAGAGGACTATAGACCAATTTCCCTGATGAACATAGGATGAACATAGATGCAAAAATTCTCAACAATATTCTGGCCAATCGACTTCAACAGGCCATCAAAAAAATCATACACCACGATCAAACTGGATTCATCCCAGGGATGCAAAGTTGGTTTAATATACGCAAGTCAGTTAATGTAATCCACCACATCAACCGGAGCAAGGTAAAGAACCACATGGTTTTATCTCTGGATGCGGAAAAAGCGTTCGATAAAATCCAGCACCAATTTATGCAAAAAGCCCTGGAAAAACTGCGATTGCAGGGAACATTCCTGAATATAATCAAGGCAGTTTATGACAAACCAACAGCAAGTATAACTCTAAATGGTGAAAAACTAAAGCCATTCCCTTTAAAATCCGGAACAATGCAGGGATGTCCACTCTCTCCCCTGCTCTTCAACATAGTACTAGAATTCCTAGCCAGAGCAATTAGGCAAGAAAAAAATATAAAGGGGATCCAAATAGGAAAAGAGGAAGTTAAACTTTCTCTCTTCGCAGATGACATGATCCTATACCTAAAGAATCCCATAGACTCTACCCCCAAGCTACTAGAGCTGATCCAAAACTGGCAAAGTTGCAGGATATAAAATAAACCTTCAAAAATCAATGGCCTTTCTCTATGCTAATGACCTGAAGACCGAGGATGAAATCAGGAAAGCAACTCCTTTTGCAATAGCCCCCAAAACATAAAATACCTAGGAATAACCTTAACCAAAGAAGTGAAAGACCTCTTTGATGAGAACTTTAAAAGCTTGAAAAACGAAATTAAGTCAGAACTGAGGAAATGGAAAAACCTCCCATGCTCCTGGATTGGGAGGATTAATATAATCAAAATGGCAATATTGTCTAAGGCTATCTACAAATTCAATGCAATACCCATTAATATCCCAACGCCATTTTTTAATGAAATAGAGGAAGCAATGCAGAAATTTAGATGGAACAATAAAAGACTACAATAGCAAAAACAATCCTAAACAGAAAGAACAGTCCTGGAGGAATTACAATACCCAACTTCAAGCTGTATAATAAAGCTATAGTAATAAAAACAGCTTGGTATTGGCACCGGAACAGGCCTGAAGACCAATGGAACAGAATTGAAGATCCAGAAATGAACCCACAGAACTACGCCTACTTAATCTTTGATAAAGGAGCTAAAACAATAGTATGGAAGAAAGATAGCCTCTTTAACAAATGGTGCTGGAAAAACACATGCAACACATGCAACAAACTAAAACTAGATCCTTATATACCACCCTGCACCAAAATCAATTCCAAATGGATTAAAGACCTCCTAATCAAAACAGACACCCTGAAAACACTGAAGGAAAGAGTAGGAGAAACACTTGGGCTCCTTGGGGCAGGACGGAACTTCCTTAACAAAGACCCAGAAAGGCCACAAATCAAAGAAAGGTTGGACAAATGGGACTGCATCAAACTGCAGAGCATCTGCACGGCAAAGGACATAGCTCCCAAGATAAACAGAAAGCCCACAGACTGGGAGAAGATCTTTACCAGCCATTCAACGGACAAAGACCTCATTCCTAAAAAATATGCAGAACTAAAAAAATTACCTTCTTCCAAAAGAAAACCGCAAAGACCCAATACCCCCCTCATCAAGTGGGCTAAAGACTTACAAAGAGACCTCTCTGATGAGGAAATAAGAAAGGCCAAGAGACATATGAAAAAATGCTCTACATCACTGGCCATAAAAGAAATGCAAATCAAAACAACATTGAGACTCCATCTCACCCCAGTAAGAATGTCATATATCAAGAAAACTAACAATAACAATTTTTTGAGGGGATGTGGCCCCAAAGGAACCCTACTTCACTGTTGGTGTGAATGTAAATTGGTTTAGACACTCTGGCAAGCAGTATGGAGATTCCTCAGAAGGCTGAATATAGAACACCCCTATGACCTAGCAGCCCCACTTTTGGGTGTCTATCCAAAAGACCACAAACAAAATCACAGTAATGCCACCAGCACCACAATGTTCATCGCAGCACAATTTGTCATAGCGAGAATCTGGAACCAACCCAGATGCCCCTCAGTAGAAGAATGGATCAGGAAAATATGGTACATATACACAATGGAATTTTATGCCTCTATCAGAAAGAATGACATTGTCCCATTTGTAAGGAAATGGAAGGACTTGCAAAAAATTATACTAAGTGAAGTAACCCAGACCCAAAGAAACATGGACTCTATGGTCAATGTTGGGAATAATTAGTACAGGTTTAGGCAAGTCATAGCAGAGCATCACAAGGCCCAATAGCTATACCCTTATGAACACATAAGATGATGCTAAGGAAATGAACTCCATGTTATGGAAACAATTGTTATATCAGAGTTGTAACTACTTTCTACGTCCCATGTGTATCTGTAGCTTCTATTATTGATGATGTTCTTGTATCACCTTCCTCTGGTTGTACCTACACTGTCTCTGTAATCTTATCTGAGTATATTGGAAACCGTGTATACTAGTATTGGAACTTGGAAATTGAAAGAGAATACCAAAATTGAGAGACACAGGGTAAAAAAAAGACAACTACAAAAGTAATACTTGCAAAACTGATTGGTGTAAAGGAACTGAACAAATCGGGGGGGGGGGAAGGGAAAGGGGGAGGAGGGTCGGGGTATGAGAGACAAGGTAACAAACAGTACAAGAAATGCATCCAATGCCTAACGTATGAAACTGTAACCTCTCTGTACATCAGTTTGATAATAAAAATTTGAAAAAAAAATACATGAGGTTAACAAGGTGAAATAGGAACAACGCAGAGAATAAATGCTCTTAGAAAAGTAGCTTTAAATATTCTGGATAATATTCCCAAGGACTGAAAAACATCCAGGTATGAAAGCAAGAAGTTGTCACTGAGTTATAATTCACATCAACAACATCTAAGAGGAACAAGAGCTGAATGTGCGATCAGAAATCATTTTTAAAGTTCTTGACCAGTTTCTTCCATTTATCTTCACTCAGGTCTCAGTCACAGGACTTCCCCCTTCCGTCTTCCACACACCTTTACACTGAGCAAGGAAGTATTTTAGCCTCATTCTGAACTATTCTTCATTTGATCCACTCAATCTGTAGTCCTACAGATTACATAGGTCCTTAAGTGGAGAAACACTAAAGGCAATTTGTCTCCAGCCTCCCTCTAGTGGAGAATGCAGCCACTGCAAGTGGCCAATTCCAGTCTTTATTTAGAAGACAAATCCCAGTGTCTGACTCCTGGGGCATAATAGAGTGCTGTCTAATACATCCCTGTGAGAAATGGTAGGGTATAACCTTGGAAGCATAGTTACACTCAACATTTCTATTTATAATAAAGCTGACAAGGAATTTTGCAACAACATATCTTTCTTAATTACTAACATAAAAATATTTAGCAGAGAATTTAACACAATAACAAGTTCATTACACAAGACGGTTAAGTGGGAAAATTCCATATAAAGAAAAAAGTGGGGATGTAATAGTAACCATTTTTGAGTAACATTTTACAAATTAGTTAACTAACAACTATATTCCAAAGTCATATCACTTATGCCTCATAGCCAATTAATCTCATAAACTGTTTTTCTGGAGACACAGTTAGAAAGTCATTGATCTTGGATGATGTTCTACCACTCACATCTTATCACTTACTTGCTGAGTTCATAATGCTGAGTCTCTCTATGAGTTATTCTCTCTACACAGAGCTCCTTGGAATTTTGAATTTCTATTTTGTGCATCTCTTCTCCTTGTTTTAGTAGAGAAACTTGAGATTCTAACATTTTAAGCCTGCATTGCATCTGGTTTTCTATTAAGTGTTCTGAAGTTTGTTGAACATGTCCTTGACTCTAAATCAAGTTAAAATACATATTTAAGGATGATCATTCCTGCTGGACATGACTCAAGCATTATAGCACTGGCCATGCAAGAACAAAGCCCAGAACTTCAGCTACTGTAAGAAAGTTTCCAGTGCCTCAAACCTGAAATCCTAGCTCAGCAGGAGGCTGAGATATGAGGAGCATGGCTGGGAGCCACCCAAAGCAGGAAAGTCTGTGCGGACTGTTACCTCCAACACACTACCAAAATAATCTACAAGGGGAGTTGTGGTTCAAGAGACAGAGCTCTAACATTGAACAAAAAGGCTCAAATATGTTGCTCAGTGCCTGAGTTCAAGCCCCAGGACAGGTTTTTACAAAAAAAGAGAAATCAACAATGATCATATCTATTGGGCATGACTCAGCATGAGAAAAGTCCAGAACCTCCTAAATAAATTATGAGAGCATTTTGATGGGAGAGGAATGCTGGGGACTGCAACCAAGGGCTGTCGCCTGCCAGAGAAGCATCTGCCACATAGCTTTTACTCAGCGTCCCCTGCTTTTTATTTCAGCACTCAGGGAATGGACTTTTCCACTCCCTTGTCTGGCTTTGCTCATCAGGCCCAGAGCCTCACAGTGGCCACGCCTTTCCCTTGCACTTCAGGCCACCCCTGTTGGAAGTGCAAGAGCCCTGATGTTTGGTCCCGCCCCTTCCGGTTTCTATGGCACATTTCTCTCAGAGGCCTTTCATTTCAGGGCCAAACTCATTTTCCTCACGCACATTTCCAGCCCTGACCTATTTAAGGAAATCATTTATACTTAGACACTTTCCTATTGGAATGTGTGCTGCTCTCTATTTCTGTCTATGCACACAATAGCTGGTCTCTCCTTGGTCCTCTCTTTAGCATTACTAGAATATGCACCCAATACCTTTTTCAGTATTTCCCACTGCAGTCAGGTCCTCATCTACATGTATTTTACCTTAGTTTTTTTTTTTTTTTTTTTTTTTTTTTTTTTTTTTTTTTTTTTTTTTTTTTGGCCAGTCCTGGGGCTTGGACTCAGGGCCTGAGCACTATCCCTGGCTTCTTTTTGCTCAAGGCTAGCACTCTGCCACTTGAGCCACAGCGCCACTTCTGGCCATTTTCTGTATATGTGGTGCTGGGGAATTGAACCCAAGGCCTCATGTATACAAGGCAAGCACTCTTGCCACTAGGCCATATCCCCAGCCCCTTTACCTTAGTTTTTTTGTTTGTTTGTTTTGTTTTGTTTTGGGATAAGTGTTACACTTTTCCCTCAGGGCTGACCTTAATGGTAATTTTTCTGACTCTGCCTCCTAAGTAGCCAAGATTACGATCATGAAATTGTGGATATGATTATGGATGTGCCCAATTTGTTTTCTGAGATAGGGAAGTGCTAATTCCCTGCCCACACACAGACAGCTACAAGGGCTGGTCTCACTTTGGCTTCCATGGGCTGAGATCATACAGGTGCATAGCACTGTGCTTAGCTGTGTTTTCTTTTCAGGTGTCAGAGAGAAAAACACAGTCCAGAGCAAAAAGTGCTTCCTAGGGACACATTATCCATTCTTGATGAGGAATACAGATTACAAGTCATTCCTTCTCATGCCACCACCGAAATAGATTATCAAGATAAACTCATGACTCTAATACAAATTTTACTTAAATTTCTTATAACATCAAAAACTGTATGTTGGGAATGTACTATACAACTTGGGGGTTAGGGGGTCAGGAGGAAAAGAACTGGGAGACAGGCTGGGAATATGGCCTAATGGCAAGAGTGCTTGCCTCATATATATGAAGCCCTAGGTTCGATTCCTCAATGCCACGTACACAGAAAAAGCCAGAAGTGGGCGCTGTGGCTTAAGTTGGCAGAGTGCTTGCCTTGAGCAAAAAGAAGCCAGGGACAGTGCTCAGGCCCTGAGTTCAAGCCTCAGGACTGGCAAAAAAAAAAAAAGAGCTGAGATAAAATGAGATGGGGGTAACATTGTTCAAAAAGAAAAGTAATTATCACCTGACATATAACTGTAACTGCTCTGTACATCACCTTTAGAATAAATTATTCTTGAAAGCTGGTTAAAAATACTTGTAGAGGGGCTTGGGATATGGCCTAGTGGCAAGAGAGCTTGCCTCATATACATGAGGCCCTGGGTTCGATTCCCCAGCACCACATATACAGAAAACAGCCAGAAGTGGCGCTGTGGCTCAAGTGGCAAGTGCTAGCCTTGAGCGGGAATAAGCCAGGGACAGTGCTCAGGCCCTGAGTCCAAGGCCCAGGACTGGCCAAAAATAAATAAAGAAAGAAAGAAAGAAAGAATAAAAAAATACTTGTAGAGGGCTGGGAATGTGGCTTAGTGGTAGAGTACTTGCCTAGTGTGCACAAAACCCTGAGTTCAAAAAAGCCAGAAAAGGCTCAATTGGTAGACTGCTAGCCTTGAACAAAAAAGCTCAGGGACAGTGCCTAGGCCAAGTTCAAGTCCCAGACAGGCAAAAAAAAATTGCCCCACAAAACTTGCAGATACTTAGACTATACCAGTTTCTAGATGACAATATTTGACCATTGATGCTACAAAATAAAATGAACTAGGAATAAAGGTTCCTTTACAATGATCAAAATAGTTTCCTAGGCATTTTATTACTAAATTCAGCTGTTTTTGAATGAAAGTGCCATCAAGTCAACAGAAGTACTGGAATGAGGAGAAGCACTAATGTAAAAGAAATGCTGTCAGACTGACTTAAATATTCCTATACTCTGTCACTGGAGAAAAAAGTCTTTAGTCTGGTAGATTTGAGAAGACCTTGACTCACCAAAGTTGAGCCTTTTCAGTTTTGCCCTTTGTGTTTTCAGCTTTTGTTGAAGTTGTTCAATTTTGTTTGCTTTGCTATGGTGGCTTTCAATAGGAAATTTTGAAGTACAAGCCTACAAGACAGGTGTTTTTTGTTCTTGTTTTTTGTTTAGTTATCATGGGACTTGAACTCTGGGCCTGGGCACTGTCCCTGAGCTCTTCAACTCAAAGCTAGCATGCTTATGGTTTTCTGGTGGTTGATTGGAGATAAGAGTCTCACAGCCTTTCTTGCCTGGGCTGGCTCTGAATCCACATCCTCAGATCTCAGCCTCCTGTATACCTCTGACTATAGGCATGAGCCATCAGGGCCCAGTTTAAGTCAGGTTTTAAAATTATTCCCACATATCCAATTTTAAATGTTTCATATAATTTTGAGCAAGGTTCTAAATAAATGATTATAGAAATTCTGAAATAACTCAAAAGCTTTAGTGACTATAATTTTGTTCCATCTATAATGTGCAAAATTAGGATTAGCTTGAAATGTTATGCACATATAATGTGTCCCTTCTTGTTCTGTTGTGTTTCCCACCCAAGACCCATTTGGCCAAAGCTTCTTCTCAACCAGAGCTACTTCCCATACCCTCAAATATGTATTTCAGGAGCTCAAAACACAGGTTCCCTGGGCTCACACAGATATATGTAATCTATACTGCATCAAGTTTTACTTTTGCATTTCATCTTCCATCTCCTTTGCCTTTTGTACAGCCTCTGTGTGTCCATTCATTCTTTTTTGCAGCTAAAAGAGATTAGAAAGACTTTAATAACGTTCTAGGACATTTCTGTACACCAACTGTTTTTAGTTTGTTTTGTTTTTGTTGTTCGTGGGGCTTGAACTCTGAGCCTGGGCACTGTCCCTGAGCTCTTCAGCTCAAGGCTAGCACTCTACCATTTGAGCCACAACACCACTTACCCCAACTGTTTTTTTGCTGAAATGTTTCAATCATTGTCAGACCCCTTCGTCCCCATGCTGTTTTGGGCTACTTTAAAGCTCTCATGGTGGTTCACTCAGGCAGTTTCAGCAGAGTTCACATTGTCCTTGTTTATGCTAAAAATATTATGCTTGTGTTTCAGTTGCATAGAACAATGGATTTCTTTGCACATATCTTAAGTTAATATATACCCCTATAATCTTCTGTTATTCTCACCATAGTCCCATTTCACCTCCTGAATAGATCTGCCTTTTACTTTTTGCTCAAACATATTAAGTTTTGTTTTGTATCTCTAATTGGTAAAAATGGGGGCAAAGAGAAAATGTTTTTATGGGAAGCATTTATATTTTGTATTTGAAGCCTTAACACACCAAATATAATATGAAAATTTAATGCATACAAATGTGCACAACTAAGCCACTTCTTGGAATGGAATAACAGTTATTCCATAATAAATGGGTTCTGCATGTCAAAGTATGGGTGATAGCATGTTCAGAGCTGTCATAGTGCCTGGCTTTGAACCACAGCCTCATCCACTACTTGGTGTGTGTTGTCATGCAAGGTAATGCACTGTGTCTTCAATTCTGCATCTGTGCCATAAAAATCAAAATGGTATAGAATTCACTGTCTGTGACTGCATTTTTATATTCTACTAAAATATTATCGTTTAGGGAGCAGTATGCAGGTGGGAGAGGTCTTCACCAGATGAATCTTTCTTCACACCATTAACAGTGGCAGCAAGTGGAGAATACAAGGTTCAGAATCACTCCCCACAGTTCAAACAAGGATTATCCAGTGCCATGGGCAATAGCACTTTTGAGCCCAGGAAACAAGTGATAGATTTCTTACTCTCAGTGTTCTTCAAGGGGTCATGATCGTGTAGCAAAAAGTGCAAAGGCACTTCTGCATGGGTGGCAATATGACAATCAGAGGCAGGTGATAGCCACTGAAATGAGAGGCTGAATTCTACTCTGAAAGCAAGGTTCCCCTCAAAGCAATTCATTCTAAGACACTGTTCATGCCAGGCAACTTCAGCAAGCACTCAGAGGATAGCATCCAATGACATGAGATAAAAATGTCCCCACAATAGCTTCCAAGTATATTAGCATTTCTAATAGTAGCCAGGAAGTGGAATCACCTAGAGATTCACTGACTTTCCACCCATAATGGAAAGCCACAAGATGCCATATTAGTTGACAAGAGAAATCAAGGAAGCACTGACAGGACCTCACAGGGGAACCATGAGAATACTGGGCTAAGTGAAAGAACAAGTCAAAAGGACCAAAAATTGTCTGATTCCTTACCCAGGAAATATCCAGTATGAGGAGGAAATGTGAGAGACAGCAATCAGTTAGTGGCATTCTAGTGTGTGGCAAGATGGAGGAAATGGATGGTGAAGCTCAGGAACTGGGGCCTCACTGAAGCTAATGGCATGTTCTCAGCTTGACTGTGAAGATTGCTGGGTAGATCTCGGTATAATAAAGAGAGAGTGGGTTCACAATGTAAGTGAGAAAACAGCATGCTGTGTCATTTACCTCAATAAGCTTTCTTTCAAGAGACATCAAAGAGTATAATGTAGACATTTCATCAATTACTTATGATATAAACTCTATGTATGCTTAATATTTCAGGGCTTCTATCTTATGTGTAAAATGAGAGAAAAATTAATGTAATACATTTGCAATTTGAGAAAAATGCACAAAGTCCTTTCTCTGCAAGGGACCTTGGAATCCTGAACTCCAAGGAAATGGGTTCAGGGATGGGAATGAGGTTTGCTTGAGAGGACCAACCAAACAGCTTCAGTGTGTGTTGCTACACTGAAATAGGAGGTTATTTGGAGTAGGAGCTGGCTCTTCTCAAAAGGGAGGAAATGACCTCTGCAATAGGGTCTTGGCCCAATTTCTTGTCCTCTAGTTTACAAGTGAAGGAAGAAATTAGCATCCACACTAACATATCAAACTTTAGAACATAAGTTGTTGGTATCAGAGTTTTGATTAATAAATACCCACTGTCATCTTAGCAACTATTTACAAATTTCTTTTGTGGGTTGTTTTTTTTCTGCTTGTAAGTAAGGTTTGAACTCGAAGCCTGGGTGCTGTCCTTGAGCTCTTTTGCTCAAGGCTAGCACAGTACAACTTTGGGCCACAGCTCCACTTTGGGTGTTTTGTTAATTGGAGATAAGAGTCTCATGAATGTTCCTGCCTAGGCTGGCTTTGAACTGCGATCCTCAGATCTCAGTCTTCTGAGTAGCTAAGATTACAGGTGTGAGCCACCACTGCACGGCTGCCTTTGGATGTTTATTTATTTATTTTTTGGACAGTCCTGGGCCTTGGACTCGGGGCCTGAGCACTGTCCCTGGCTTCTTTTTGCTCAAGGCTAGCACTTTGCCACTTGAGCCACAGCGCCACTTCTGGCCATTTTCTATATATGTGGGACTGGGGAATTGAGCTCAGGGCTTCATGTATACGATTGCCACTAGGCCATATCCCCAACAATGGATTTTTATCTATTTATTTTTTTGGCAGCGGTAGTATTTTGAACCTAGGGCCTTGGGCTTGCTAGGCAAGTACTCTACCATGTGAGCCCTTCCTGGTACCTCTCTATCCCAGACTCACAGACTTTCCGGCCCTGGCTTTCAACCTCAATCTTTAGATCTCAATTTCCTGAGTAGTTGGACTTCCAGCACCCAGATTTGTTTTATGTTTGAATATGCTGTACCCACAACTATACAAGGGACAGCATTGGCTACCATCAAAACATGAACAGAGTGGGAGCTGGTGGCTCATGTCTGTATACCTAGCTATGCAGGAGGGTGAGATCTGAGGATGGAGGCTACAGGGAATTTGTTTTGAGACCCCTATCTCCTAGTGCTGTGAGAGAAATGGTTACTTAAGAAGCTACTTTCTTTGTGATCATTTGTTACTGCTCTCATAGAAAACATGAGCAACTCCTTCTAATAAGGTCTCATGAAAGGGGTGATCACAGTTTTCTTAGAATTGCCTTCATTGCTCACTAAAATAGCAAGAACTCTTTTTCAGTTGTTTGTTATTCATTCACTGAACTTGGAAAATGGAGGAATGCAAAAGACAAAAGGTACATTGTCATGACATTCAAAATAGTTCTCACAAACTTGGTGCTCAGCCTCTGCATATCTTCATAAACATGCCTTTCCTTCCCAACTTCCAACATTACTGTGCTCTGTTCCTCATTATGAATATTGATGTATTAAGTAACAAATAGCCTGTGAATTCATCCACTTAACTTTTTCATCTAAATTAGCTATAATTCACCTACAACTAACTTTACAGACTGCATATGTAAGGGGTATTTTCTCTGTTGTCCTAGAAATGAGGCTTCTTGCTCAAATGTTCATCACTGCAAAACAAAGCTTTGATGCACGATTGACAAAAACAGTCCTTATTTTCCATGTCACTCGCTACGTAGGAACGCAAGCTGATATACTATGTAAATTTCTGCTTCCATGACTCCTTTGTTCACCTCTGGCTGGCACCAGTATTGGCTGTCTGTCCTACCTCTCTGATTGGTAAAAGGATCTGCAGGCTGCAGACAGGACTCACATCAATGTGATGGTAGGCCTTTCAAGATAAAAGAGTTGTGGGGAAAGAAGAAATGATTCAGGCTCCAATAAGTATGTGTTGAATACATGCACTGTGACCATCTTCATGTAGCATTGTAGTTCCTAGTACTTGACTTCAAAAGAGAATAGGAGGAGATGGGAATATGGCCTAGTGGTAAAGTGCTTGCCTCGTATACATGAAGCCCTGGGTTTGATTCCTCAGCACTACATATATAGAAAAAGCCAGAAGTGGCACTGTTGCTCAAGTGGTAGAGTGCTAGCCTTGAGCAAAAAGAAGCCAGGGACAGTGTGCTCAGGCCCTCACTTCAAGCCCCAGGACTGGCAAAAGAACAAAACAAGAGAATAGGAACAATTTTCATTTGACATGTTCTATTGTTGCTTATTTAATTTAAAACTGAAAACAAGGATATATCCATACTGATAGACTGTCATGTAGACTGTTTATTTTTATGATACTCTAGATTGTTCAACACTCAGTTGACAAGTACGTGGACTCAGGAAGTATTTAGGTCAGCACATGAGCAGAAGGCATCGGCCGTTTGGGTGGCGGCATCTTCCCTGTGAAGAAATCAAATACATACACATCAGTTTCATCTGCAAGGTGAAGGAAAAATATAAACTTCATATCTACTGTGCTTGGTATTGAAACCATGGCCTTCTGCATGCTAGGCACTATATCTGCTGTTTGAGCTACATATCTACCTCTTCTATCCCTGCCATGCCTCTCTGCAGTACTGAGCTTTGACTTCAGAAGCCGGTGCTAGATGAAGCTGCTTAAGAAAGAGTTGTGCTTTTTGCTATGCTGCCTCGTTTCATGAGCCCCTGTTGTGCTCTCAGGATGGCCTGGAATGAATAGGTGAACCACTGGCTCACCTGATGATAGTATTTACTGGATTGAGGCCCGATGATAGCAATTGCAAGGAACTCAGAGTAGGAATATCTGTGAAAGGCCATTTCCAAGTCACCAGCAAAATGCTGGACTGGAAATGTACAGTTGAAGAGTTAAAGCAGCAGACAGGAGCACAAGAGCAGAAGAGGCACAATGTCATAATACCAGTGCTAGCACGGACACTTGCATGTGTGGCCCCTCCCCACATACACACATACACCCTAATATCTTTGATTGAGAATGTGATTTCATTAGAAAACCCAGTCACTGCTCATTTCTGTGAGTGTCCTAATCACATTAGTTGCTCAGCCTATTTGTTTGAAATGTGTGATGATCTCACTAAAAAGAACTAAGGCTTGCCAAGGAAATGTACCCTAAGGCTAAATGCTGTCCTCATAGGGTTTAAGTCCAATTCAGAATCATCTAAAGTTCACCTGGAGGAGATAATCAGAGATGTCTACTTCTGTGGGGACATAAGATCCAATCCTCCTGAATAAGATCTCTATGGAAAGATCCTCAAGCACTGTGCTAACCAACAGAGCTGTCTGCCATGATTGAAATGCTCTATCTTCCCTTTCTAGTAAGACAGCCATAGCCATACATGGACATTGGGCGTTTACAATGGGGTTACCACAGCAAGAATATGAACTGGTTTATTTGAAATAGTTACACGTAGCTAGTGGTTATCATATCTAACAGTGCAGACATAAGTGAGTGCTACAGGGTTTCATTTCCAGCGCCTGGTATTCAATCAAAACAAGCACACATAGGAAGCAAAACTACCCATATAACACCCAAGGAAAGCAAATAAATGGCAAGAAATCAGGGCAGATTACATAAAAATGGGAGTACTGGACATAGATTTTCACAATACCATGGGTAAAACATATATTGAATTGAAAGATAAGATTGCCAGGTGCTGGTGGAATACCCCTGGAATCTTAGCTACTCAGAAGGCTGAAATCTGAGAACTGCAGTTCAAGTCCAGCCCAGGCAGGAAAGTCCATGAGACTCTTAGATTCAACTAACCACCGGAAAACCAGAAGGGGAGTTGTGACTCAAAGTGGTAGTTCTAGCCTTGAGCAAAGCGCCAAGGGACTGTGCCAAGGCCCTGCTTTCAAGCCCCATGACTGACAGGAAGGAAGTAAGGAAGGATGGAAAGAAGGAAGGAAGGAAGGAAGGAAGGAAGGAAGGAAGGAAGGAAGGAAGGAAGGAAGGAAGGGAAGGTGGGAAGGGAAGGTGGGAAGGAAGCAAGGAAGACAGAAGAAGAAGAGAAAGAAAAAATAGTTAAGAGTCACAGTTTCAACAGAGAACTGGAACTGACTTTAAAAAAAACAAACACATAGCAATAAATAAACCAAGTGAGGGGATGTGTGCCTACACCAGTACTTGGGAGAATGGATAAAGAGGATCTTGAATTTCTGCCAGACTAAGCTGAAACTCATTGGAAAAAATAGAAATGATTATTATAAAACAAAACTAAGGTAAAAGTTCTGATACCGCTCAGCATTTATGAATGTTGGAAATGTTAGAGACATAAAAAAAAGTTACAGAATATAAACTTCCAGGATAACAAGAAGCAGAACAGTAACTTCAAAATCAATCAGTATTTTCATTAAACCTAAATAAAGGTTGTTAATGAAATAATGAGATGGTCAGACTAGATTTAATAAACCAGTAGCTGGATGTGATGCGCACAAATGCAATACTAGCTACCAAAGAGAATAGTTGTAGCTGAGGCCAGCTGAGCAAAACATAAGCCTCAAAGTTTACTTAGAAATGTTTTCTGCTTTGAGTATCTCATTATTTTATTTATACAACTGTAACCCCTTTGTATATAATCTTTATAAGAAGCATTAAACATTAAAATAATTAAAATAGTTTTTTGAGACATTGAAAACTACAAAACCTTCCGGAAAGAAATTATGTTCTGCAGATATTGCTCAGTGGTCGGGTACTTGTCTAACATACAGGAGACGCTGAGTTCAATCTCAAGCACCACAAAAAGAAAAGAAGGGTGGGTGGGAAGAAGAAAAGGAGAAGGAGAGGGAGGGAAAGGGGGACCACAAAGTGGGGGAGGGACAAAGGAAGATAGTATGACAGACTCATGCCTGGAATCCTACTTATTTACTTGGCATACAGATTAGGGAATTATGTTTCCAGGTAATCTTGAGGGGGATAAAGTTCCTAAGACTGCATGTCAACCTAACACAATGGTTGGGTGTAGTGATGTATGCCTGCCATCTCAATGGCATGGGGAAACACAAATAAGAAGACTGGTCCAGGCATAAAGTAAAACTCTATCTAAAAAGTAAGGGCTGCGAATGTACCTTAGTTGTAGACTGTTTGCCTAGTATGCATGAAGCCCTTGGTTTGATTCCTCAGTACCACACAAACAGAAAACGCCAGATTTCATGCTGTGACTCAAGTGCTAAAGTGCTAGCCTTGAGCAAAAGAAGCTCAGGGACAGTACCCAGGCCCTGAGTTCAAGCCCCAGGACTAGAAAAAAAAAGAATAAAACACCCATTGATGTGGCTCAAGTGGTAGAATGTCTGCCTAGCAAGTAAAAATCCTTGAGCTCAAGCCTTAGGACGGACAAGAAAAATAATTAAGGATAACACACATAATTGAGAAGATAGTCTATGTTATTATTGAAAGACTTAAAACCATTAAGATGCTTGTCCGTACTACCTCAAGTGACCTACAGTTTCAACATAACCTCTACTCAGCACAAACTCCTGACAGTATTTGTTTGTCAAAGCAAAAAAAGTGATCGTAAAAGTCATGTAGAATGTCAAGGAACTCTGGAAAGCTACAACAAAAGAACTCACATTTCCTTATTTCAAATGATAAAATCTATCAATCAGGGCAGGAATGTACTAATAAAAGACATACAAACCAATGAAATAAAAAAAGATCCTAGAAATAAAGTAGCAAATGATAAAGTGGCCAAATGATCCGTGGCAAAATCAAAGTACCGAAGACATTCATTGGAGAAAAGATGGATTTTTCATGTCTTGTGAAAACCAGATCTCCACACACAGGACAAAGAAGATGGACCTTCATTTTACACCTCAACAAAAGTTAACTCAAATAGATTAAAGCTAGGAGTCCATGGCTCACATCTGCAATACTAGCTACTCATGAGATTGACAACTAAGGGTCAGGATTTGAAGTCAGGTCAGGCAGGAAAGTCTCCAGTGAACCAGCAAAAATCTGGAAGTGGAGCTGTGGCTCAGGTAGCACAGTGCCAGCCTTTAGTAAAAAAGTTAAGGGGCAGCATCCAAGTCCTGAGTTCAAGCCCCAGCACTGGCCTCCCATAGTTCCCTTTCTGTCTTTCTCCCTTCTCTTCCTGTTCACTGGGATCAAGCTATTATCCCTATCTCTGAAAGCTGCGGAACAGAAAGACTATATATTCTCTACATGTAAGGAGACAAATGCTTTCTCCTGTTCCACATGTGCCCAAGTCAACAAACAAGGTTTTCCACTGCACTGAAGGTAAAGGGTGAGAATCAACTGGACAGTTTCACCAAGGCCATTCTGCATTGTCATCTGGAACCAATGGATTGGTTGAAATGAAGGTATTTTGCTTCACTAATTATTGCCCTGTTACAATGCCCCATCAAGAAATCTAAGTTCAAGAACATGAGACAAGGGCAGGGATATAAGTAGTGTTCCATTACTTATACAACGTACCTTTTGTTTTAGTACTGGAGCTTGAACTCAGAGCCTCAAACTTGCTAGATTGGAATATCTACCACTGTAACCATAGTCTCCCCACCTTGTACTTCCATTATTTTTCAAGTAGCATCTCACTTTTTGCCCAGGCCAGTGTGGACCACAACAGTCCTATTTACACTTTCCATGACAGGAATGTCACCATACTTAGGGTTTTGTTGGGGGTGATGGCAAACGGGGGAGGGGGGGTGAAAATAGAATTTTGTAAATGTTTTGCCTGCTCCTGTCAGTTTCCATAATAGGATTAGAGGCATGAGCCACCTCACCTGGCTCCAAATACCAAATGCTTTCTAAAACACATTCTTACCAATTGCCAATCTTCATCGCCACTTGTATTTGTATAGAGGAAAAAGCACCTGCACAAATTAAAGGATAAAGGAATCAGCAGTCTGGTATTGTTGGGGCTGTTTCTCTGGCCCGGCTCAGATGCTTATTTCTTTCTCTCTTATTACCCTCGTATCATCCTCTCCCCTAACCCTCGGCCTGCAGGTATGTCAAGGTGGGACGTAGGGGTGACTCCGGCCTGGCGTGCGCGCAACCCACGTGGTAATGTGGCCGCTATCCTTCCCTGGGAGCTAGCGTACATAGACCACGGAGTAGGCTTCTGAGAGCGAACTAACTTTATTGAGAGAAGGTCAAGGGGAGATGATTCCTAAGGAAGGGGGTTGGCCAGGATTCCGATAGGCCATGAGCTGTCACGTGACTCCCAAGGGGCTGGTCACTAGACCTCCAAGGGGCTACATCACTCTGAGGGTGCCAAACCAGGGCAGGGCTGGTAGGCGCCAGGCTGGCTGCCAGCTAAGTCGGGGGTCTATTTGCCCAACCGGTTTCTCCGGATTCCAATGTAGAGAGGATGGAAGGGCCGCATTCCCCAGCTGGGGGTGGTGCCTCAAGCCCCTTCCACCCAGGGGAGAAAGATGGACCCCAACATCTGCCTCTTTAATTTTTTTTTTCGAACAGCAGGAGGCGCCCTACTCGAGAGCGCGCCATGCCTTAGGTTGATCTCCCCCCCAAGGGGAGTCTTACCCGTCTTGGGCTAACGCCCTAGCTCTTCAGGCTGACCTTACTGCCGGGCTGGCGGGCCCGATGAGAGGCCTTGGGGAGAGTAGGATTGGCATTGGAAAGAAAGCCTGATAATTTTTTCCGGTGCTGGCGGACCTTACTGAGCAGCAGGTCCTAGGGTTTGAGTGACGAGCCTCTTGGGGTTTTTATATGGCTAAAAGGCCAAAGGCCACTTGGTACCTAGACAGCTCTGGCCCATCGCTTACAACAAGAGACCCAATGTAAACATAAGGTAAATGGGAGCATAAAGCAGACATGAGCATAAGCAATCGTAATACAAGGCAAATGCAAACATGAGCAATTGTAACACATGAGCAATTGTAACACATGAGTAATTACAACAAGGCACAAGGCAATGGAGGGTCTCTTATCGGGGTCAGTCCACGGAAAATCGGAATTCTGGTCCAGTCTGGTGTCGCTCAAGGTAGCACAGATGGCTCTTCCTTCCCTCGATGGTGAGGTAGAGGGGCAGGTTCAGGTCCTGGTGATGTGGCAGCCAGGATGCTGGTAACTTTACAACTGAGGTTAGTAAACACTTCACAGTAAACATTACAGCAAGGTGCCAATACCTTACTTATTATAAACATTTATAATAAAACATTAAAGTGTCCAAGTCCTTTAGCTCCTATTTCCCCCCAATGGGGACCCCCGAGATAAGCAGCAAAGGGGGGAGCGAAAGGGAGGGGCATCCGTGCAAAATTTCCCTTTGGTCCTTGTGCAAGGCTGTGGGCCACGCTGCCACAGCAAACGTTACTCCAAAGGGCGTCAGGCAGGGTCCAGGGAAGAAACAGGGCCGACACTGGGTCCAGGTCCATCGCTGGTACAGGCAGGCTTTCCAGTTTCTCCTTAGAAAATTCCACCTCGGTCTTGCTTTCCTGAGAGGAAACAAGGGGAGACATCCCTCAAGGGCAGGTGCCCTTGGGTGGTCATTCTGTTGGACAATCTTTTACATCTCTAGCTGGTATCCAGATTGGATTCGGTTCCCCAGTAGGGAAGACGCAGGCGAATCCCCTTCCTGCGCTGATAATTGGGTCGGGTCCACACCATGCCCCTGTCAGAGAATCCTTCCACCGGGCCTCCACTTTTAAGTAGGGTGTTTGGCTTGACCAGTGTCTCTGGAAAGCCGACAGAGGTTGGTCCTTAGAGAAATTTAAAATATTCAATGTAAACATCGTTGTCCTCAGCTGGTCCTGGGGGCTTCCCCCCCCCCTTTTGTTTTAATAATTGATCCTTTAGGGTCTTATTATGCCTCTCAATTATGGCTTGACCCTTTGGGTTATAAGGTATTCCAGTGGTATGTCTAATATTCCACATTTGGAAAAATGCCTGTAGAGGCTTACTGGTGAAACAAGGTCCATTATCTGTTTTAACCTGTAAAGGCAGCCCTAGGATAGCAAAACATTGTAAGAAGTGGCTTTCAGCATGCCGTGCTCTTTCACCGGTATGCAGGGAGGCCCAACATGCACCAGGGCAGGTGTCAATGGACATAAATATATATTTTAGCCTTCCAAAGGGGGCGTAATGTGTCACATCAGTCTGCCAAATTAAATTAGTTCTTAAACCTCTGGGATTCACACCTGGAGATTGCAAAGGAGGGACTTGCACGAAAGGCATACATGATTTGCAAGTCCTTATAATCTTTTTTAAGTCTTTTATAGGAATTGAAGGAAATCTCTGATGTAACCCTCTCCAATTTAAGTGAGTACGCTCATGAAGCCCTTTGGCCATTTGGAGGTTTTGAGGTTGTACAATGGCCAGAGCTATGATGGTACCATTAGTGGCCAGCTGTTCAGCCATACGATTACCTTGTGCCAGGTCCCCAGGCAGTCCTTGGTGTCCACGAAGGTGCTGTAAAAAAATAGGCTCACTCCGCTCTTTTAACAGAGACCTGACTTGGATCATCAGAGGAGTGATTGGGTTTCCATCCAACTTGATATGTGAACATACCAGGTTGGGTAGCAAATTAACCACATATAGACTATCAGAGAACAAGTTCATTGGCTGTTTAACATGGGTCAGTGCCAAGGCAACTGCATACAGCTCCTTAAACTGTGCAGAGCCAGTGACGGCTTCAAAGTAATGGGTGTTATCTTTCCCACCGTCAGGGGGCGAGGCGGAGTGCACCACTAGGGCAGAGCCGGCTCGCCCACCATCTGTAAAGACATTGGCAGCCTTGACAAGAGGCTTGGTAGAGAAAAGCACAGGGGGTGTCCATTGTAGCCTGGAAAATGAGGTCACCCATCTTGAGGTGCCATAGTGGCAATCTATCTTACCCATAAAGCCCTCCAGGGCACTAGACACACGTGAATTATTTCTCCTGACCCATTCAAAATCTGACAACCGGTAGGGAATAGTTAGCACGTCAGGATCTCTTCCATAATGTCTCAGGGAAGTGTCCCTGCCCTTAATTACCAAGTCAGCTAGCTGGTCCAGCTGGGAATAAACTGGGAGCTCCTCCCACTGATGCGTGCACCCATTGAAGGGGCTCGCCTGATTGCGTAATTGCAGCTGAAGAGAGTTCGGATCCGGGGAGGATCCAAAGGCAAAGTGGGCACTTAGGCTTGTAGTGTGCCAGCTGTGCCTTATTTAAGGCCAATTGGATTTTCTGGAAGGCTGTTTGGAGTGATGGAGTTATTGTAATAACATCAGTGGGTGCCTCGCCCTTCAAAGAGTCATGGAGTGGAATCAGCTCTTCTGTAGGCAGTTGAAGCCAGGATCTTAGCCAATTAATTTCACCTAACAGTCTTTCCATCTCCACCAAAGTATAAGTTGCCTGGAAGGATAACTGGGGCTTGAGTGGGCATACAGAGTCTAGTTTAAGCTCTGCCCCCAAGATCTTAAAGGGGTATGCTCTCTGAACCTTGTCACTGGCTATACGCAGCCCTCCTCTTTGAAGGAGTGTTTGGGCCTTGCTATAGGCCAAGTCTAGTATTTGGGCATCTACTGATCCAATAATAATGTTGTCCAATTAAATGCATATGGTCCGATCTGCTCCTGTATCAATTAAGAATCGGAACTCCTTTCCAAATATCATGATTACTGTCTCTGGCAATAGGGACTGCCCAGCAAGGGGCTTTAGGCTGTTTATTGTCTTGGTTGGTGGGGAATCTGAAAGTCAGGCTGTAAAGCAGATGTTTTGTCCAGGACGCATTCGGCCTGCCTCTCTCAAGAACCATCCTCCTGGACTCATAAAAATCTGTAGTTTCAAGGCCTCTGAATTTAAAAGTGGCCAGGCCAGTTTTTTTTTTTTTTTTTTTTTTTTTTTTTGCTGCGGGGCGCTGCCGCCGCAGAAAAGCAGCTCAGGGCTGCCGAAATCTGCATATGTATAGAGTCAAGCTGAGTTTCACATGGGGGAGGGGTAGCAAGCCTGCGGCTGCTCTGCTCATCTCCTGCCTGCCGAGGCTTGGATTCCTGGGTACCGAACGAGCTTTCGTCCCAGGGCTTCTCGGAGTAGGGCATCGGGGCCCGCTCCAGATCAAAATTCCCTCCGGCTTCCTTCTCCTGAATCCAGGGACTCCCCGCCCAGGTCCCAAGAGAGGCAAGCCTTGAGAGTCTTAATGGCTCGCAGTGGGAATTCTCCTCCACATTTTGTCGCTTGTAATTCCCGCTCTAGTCGGTCCCAAGTTTCCCATGAGAGTGGGTTGGCTCCAGTTAGCCACGGGACCCTGTGGGTCAATTCCTCCCAAATTTGTATGGCGCAGGGCTCTGAGATATTAATCCCCGCGTTTTGGAGGGTGAACTTTAGGACTTTAAGGGGCGAACTGTTTCACTGACTCTGGACTTGTCCCATCCTCTTACCTGGGGTGGGAGGATCGCGCGTCTCAGGATTTCCAACCTGTTTTCCGTCAGGGCCGGTCGGGAGCCGGGCTATCTCGCGTGGATTCGTGCAACCCACGCTGGGCGCCACTATGTTGGGGCTGTTTCTCTGGCCCGGCTCAGATGCTTATTTCTTTCGCTCTTATTACCCTCGTATCGTCCTCTCCCCTAACCCTCGGCCTGCAGGTATGTCAAGGTGGGACGTAGGGGTGACTCCGGCCTGGCGTGGTAATGTGGCCGCTATCCTTCCCTGGGAGCTAGCGTACATAGACCACGGAGTAGGCTTCTGAGAGCGAACTAACTTTATTGAGAGAAGGTCAAGGGGAGATGATTCCTAAGGAAGAGGGTTGGCCAGGATTCCGATAGGCTATGAGCTGTCACGTGACTCCCAAGGGGCTGGTCACTTGACCTCCAAGGGGCTACATCACTCTGAGGGTGCCAAACCAGGGCAGGGCTGGTAGGCGCCAGGCTGGCTGCCAGCTAAGTCAGGGGTCTATTTGCCCAACCGGTTTCTCCGGATTCCAATGTAGAGAGGATGGAAGGGCCGCATTCCCCAGCTGGGGGAGGTGCCTCAAGCCCCTTCCATCCAGGGGAGAAAGATGGACCCCAACAGGTATGTTTGTGGTTAATTTTTGGGTGGTGATAGTGTCTATGATTTTACTTTTTCCTCATATATTCATCTGTTTCCTAATTTTCTATAAAAGAATGGCATAATTCAATGTAATTACATAATATTTCAAATCAAGGATACTACTAAAGCTGATCTCAAATATCTTCAGCTAATCTAGGTCTTTCCACTTACCTATTGCTGAAGAATAAAAGTATGTAATTCTTAATTCATATACATATTCTTTCTCATAATCTTCCCTTCTTCTACAATTCCTGTTATTGGGATTTAGTCTCTTCACCAACAGAACATTCTAGGTTTTAAAATCAGCTTATTTAATGTAAAGGATCAAAAATCAGACAAAACTCAAATCCAAAATTTTGTATTTTTTTTTGACAGTTCTAGGGCTCGAACTCTGGGACTATGTACTGTTCCTGGGCCTTTTTGTGCTCAAGGCTGGTGGCTCTACCACTTGAGTAACAGCACCATTTCATGCATTTTCTGAGTAGGTTTTGGAGATAAAAATTTCGTGGACTTTCTTGCCTGGGCTGGGTGTGATCCTCAGTTCTCAGCCTCCTGAGTAGCTAGGATTACAGGTGTGAGCCACCAGCTCCTGGCATTTTTTTTTTTCTTCTTTTAAACAGTATGGGGCTTGAATTCAGAGCCTGGATGCTATTCCTGACCTTTTTTTTTCCACTCAAGGATGCAACTGTACCACTTAAGCCAGAATTACTTGTTTGTTTTTTTTTTTCCTACTTACATTTCTGCCCAGGCAAGCATCCTTAGATCTCAGCCTCCTGAGTAACTACAAATACGGGTATAAGCCACCACTGTGTGGCTCAGATCCAGTCTTTATGAACCAGCGGATCATCTGCTAAGCAAAAGATGATCATTCAAAAATAAAAACTGAGGGCTGGGGATATAGCCTAGTGGCAAGAGTGCCGGCCTTGGATACACGAGGCCCTAGGTTCGATTCCCCAGCACCACATATACAGAAATGGCCAGAAGGGGCGCTGTGGCTCAAGTGGCAGAGTGCTATCCTTGAGCGGGAAGAAGCCAGGGACAGTGCTCAGGCCCTGAGTCCAAGGCCCAGGACTGGCCAAAAAAAAAAAATAAATAAAATAAATAATAAATAAAAAAATAAAAATATAAGCTGAATTGATTTTTTCATCTTGGTATGAGAGATTAGGCTATAATCATTAAAATCAGAATACAGATACAGAATACAGATTTGTCCCCTGGCACCTAGTGCATATTTTGCATCACTTGTACCAATGAAAAATCAGCAAGATAATCGTGTTCTTGATATACAAACTCGTTCTTTCTTCTTTCTCTTGGTCTGTCACAAAGCTTGAACTCAGAGCGTGGATACTGTCCATGAGTGTTTTTGCTCAAGACTAGCGCTCAACCAGCTGAGCCATAGTTCCAGTTTTGTGCTGTAAAACTTGGGTTAGGGGGAGGTTAGTATTTTATCAGCTCTTCACATGTTCTCATGTGAAAAACAATCTGTACTAAATAAAACACAACAGAGAAAGACTGCTCTTAACTGTTGTGATGTTTCACTTCATAGACTGCCCACGAGAAATTTGTGAGAGGCAGGGCTTGAACTGAGGGCATAGGCACTGTCCTGTTGCTTTCTGCTTAAGGCGGGCACTCTACCACTTCAACTGCAGCTCAACCTCTGGCTTTTGGCTGGTTAATTAGAAATAAGCGTCTCAAGGACTTGCCTGCTTGGGTTGGCTATGGACCCTTATCCACAGATCTTAACCTCCTGAGTAATTGGGAGTACAGTTGTGAGCCACTAGCAACTGGATAGGCATTGCTTCTTTTGAGGTAGGGGTGAGAGGGGGAACAGGGTGGGAGCATTGCTTTTAAGGAGCAAAGTTTGGGGGCTTTATCTTCACCTATGGGTTTAGTGATGACAGAACTCAAGTTTACAATGTACTTAGTTGTAGCACTCAGGTAAGAGGACACAACTGGAGAATCTTATGTATCAGTAACTCAGCAGCTTATACTAGTTAATAGTCTAAGAGCTGAGGAACTGTGCTAAGTGCTGTTGGCTCATACCTATAATCCTAGCTACTCAGGAAGCTGAGATCTGAGGACCATAGTTGAAAGCCTGGTAGGACAGCAAAGTCTGTGAGACACTTCTCCAATTAACTAGCAAAAAAGCCAGAAGTGGATGTTTGGCTTAAGAGATAGAGCACTGACCTTGAGTGAAAGAGGCAAGTAAGAGAATGGCACCCCTAGTCAAGCCTTAGTGTCACCACAAACAAGAATTTCATTCCTCAGAAATTGGCTTCCAGAAGAAATAATCTGCTTAATTTTGGCAGATTAAAAAAGTGTAATGAAGTGAGTGTTATGTTTTCTTAGAATATGAAACAAATGCATTTTTTAATGTTTTTGTTTTCAGGTAGCAGTAAGAAAAGTAGCGCCAGTGGTAAAAGTGATAGAAAAGTAAAAGCCAAGCTCAGAACCTTACCCAGGACAAAGGAACCTTGTGAAAGTAGCAGTAACAAAGAAAAAGGCAAGTCTTAGTCCTCCCCACCCAGATCCCACAGGGATAGCAGGTCTGAGGAAGACCAGGTCTGAGAAGGCCCCTGTGTTACTGAGAACCTGACACGTGCAGACAAACCCACAGCACCTTGACTGCATTTCTCTTCACTCTGAGTGGTTGAGTTTTGCACATTTCTGTTGCTTTTCTGTTTTGAAACCTAGATGCTTCCTACCTGGATTCACTTGGCCTGCAGCCAGAGAGACCACAAAGTGCTGCAAAGAAAAGAGGGGATGGGGATGATTTTGTTGGTGAAGAGCTAGAAGATTTGCTTCCAGGATAAGACAGCCATCAAGATCTTTGTAAAGGAAAGAAATTGCCTTCCTCATGTTAAATTTTGGATAATGAATCCAAATAAGTGTATTCTGTTTCATGATATTGTCATTGTTTATATGGAATAAAAATATATGAAACTAACCCTTTAGGTTGGTGACTTTCTTTCCTTTTTGGGAAAAATTGGCTCACTGTAAGCAGTCAATTTTATAGCAGAGCAAGGAGGCTGCAGCCTGTAATCTTAGCTCTGTGGAAGGTGGGTGTCAGCAGACTGTATTTGAGAGACAGCTGAGTGGAAAAAGAAATAATGGCAAGAATCCATTTGAAATAATAGTTGAGTGTAGTTTACACACTTGCTATCTCAGTCTGTAGGGAAAGCATCATGGCGGGGTGCAGTGACCTGTACCTGTTAGCCCAGCCAGCAGGGAAGCACCAAGAGGACAATCAACAGACGAGGCCAGCCACAGCCTAAATCAAAGCCCTATCTCAGCAAAGCCAGGCATTAGTGGCTCACACCTATAATCCCAGCTACTCCGGAGGCTGAGATCTGACCAGAATGATGATGAACAGATCTGAGATAATTATTTGAAGCTAATCTAGGCAGGAAAGATAGTGAGACTCTTATCTCCAATTAACCTGCAAAAGGCAGAGGTGGGGCTGTGGTTCAAATATAGAATGCCAGCCTTGAATGAAAAACCCAAAGGATAGCACTCAGACTCTAAACTCAAGTTCCAATACCCAACCCTACCCACCCAAATATATTAAATTATTAGTGAAAAGTGCTAGGATTGGAAGACTGGGTAAAGTGAAAAACTGCATGTGTGGAGGAGATAGCATGGATATTTGAGGCTGTGAATGGGGGCACATGTTGGTGACAATGCCCTGGACAACATGATACTGAAGGAGTTGGCAATCACTGGCCATTTTGTCCTCTCTGGCTATTTCTGCCTATTTAGCCATTTTCTTCTGAATCTCTAATTTAGATACTTTAGATTCAGAAAGGACGACCCTGATGGATGGATAAACACATTTATTCCAAAGATGGGATCAACAACAAACCTGCATAAAGGAGGTAACAATGTTGGAAAAGAAATGTACTCATTACCTTACTTAAGTACAAACCCTCTATATGTCACCTATACAATAAAAAATTTTACAAAGCAAACCAGGAAATTCAGATCACACCCCAATGAGGTCAATTATTTATGAAAGTGTAGCTAAACCAATAGCAAGAACACTCATCTCATGGGGACTAGATTGCCTTATTCAAGTGATGACAGTGCCGAGAAGCCCAGAGAGCCAGAACCGAGATAATGTTCTGTCAGTCCATTGTCCCCATCAAGGCTCATGCTCTGTCAGCTATGACTGCAACAACACTTTATCTTCCTGTTCTATAAATCCTCAATAGTTCCTGTCAACCTCTGGAAGAAGGACTTGCAGTCCCTTTATCTCTTTTTCCCAATGTGGACATGCTGAATAGCTATATCTCCTTTCTCTGTTTGTCACTACCTCATGCCTCTTTAGTTGATGTTATGGGATGGGTGGCCCACCCCATTCTGTCAGACCTCTCACAGCTGGAAATGTTGCCCTAAAAATCTGGTAACAATTTGATAGTTGAGATGAGGTGGGAAACCAAATAAGTAACCAACAAGTCTGTAATAAGTACTAGGCACTCTGAGGGGTTGCAGAAATAGAAAGACATCACCTGGTCCTGGCTAAAACAAAGTGCTGGCATTGCTTTAGAAAATCTCTGGAACGGGTCCCAAGAGATGCCTCTGTAGCTACTCTGGTCATTTATAAGGAATCATTTCAGGCTCACCTGCAGTTACCTGATACTGCCACCAGATGGTTATGTGCCAATGGACAGAGTGCATACTGCTTGCAGCTGTTCTGCCTGCCCAAGGAGTCTGTAAATGTAAACATTGTTTCCTGTGTGTGTGTGTGTGTGTGTGTGTGTGTGTGTGTGTGTGTGCCCGGTCTTAAATTCAGGCCAGGGGCACTTTTTTGCTCGAAGCTAGTGCTCTCCAACTTGAGCCACTGCTCCACTGATGGCTGTTTTTGAATAATTAATTGGAAATAACAGTCTCATGGTCTTCCTTGCCAGGGCTGGCTTCACTCTAAATCCTCAGATTGAGCCTCCTGAGTAGCTAGGGCTACAGGTGTGAACCACTAACAGCCAGTGAACAGTGAATTTATAGATGCAAAGATGAGGCTGGTGGGTGGTTTCCTAATTGAATCCTGTACACCATGCCAAAGGCCCAGAGAGTAAATGAGAGAAATACAAGTGGGTGAGAAGCCTCAGCTGGGACACACAGGAGCAACCTGTATTCTACTGGTAACCAAAGGACAGCATCAAAGGAACTGCATGGCGTCACTAACCAACGTGAATGGAAGTTGACATTGAGGGCTTGTGGGAGGCTTCATACTGCTGTGGAGCCTGGGTGGACATCAAATGTATGTCCCATGGATGCAGCACATGTTGTGATCATAGCGAGTCACCTTATTTGATGGATTGACACTTTATCAGGGACAGGACAATGGAGGCCACACTGCCTGAGGTACTAGGCTGAAGGCAAGGGAGAAGATGCAATAGCAGGGAGGTCCTGGGAGTTCCCAAGGAAGACAGCAATGGAAGAAAACTATACTTTGGGGAAATGAACCTAGGTTTGAACCAGTATCCTTGAAAAAGCCTGTTTTCTGGAAAGAAAGTATAATTGATTTCATTTTAGTATAGTGGACATCCTCACTCACACACTGCCAGCCACCTGCCACAGCTACCATATACCCAGTCCTCACTAATTCAGTTGTTTGCAGGAAGCATCTGTTTGGAGACTCCATTTCCCCACGTCCCCACCCTGTAGACAGAGGAGTCAGCATGGGCCAGTATGACCTGCCTGACATCCTCTGAACATCACCTGCCCACGCTTTCTCTGTGCCTCAGCAGGGCCTGGACACACTGAGTAACGTTACAAACGTAGTTGCTAAAAAGACATCCTATAGCATGGGAGAAGATCTTTACCCATGATACATTGAACAAGGATCCAATATCAAGAATGCACAGTGAGCTCAAGAATCTAAACCCCCTCAAAATCAACAACACAATAAATAGGCAAATGAGATGTATAATATATAATGGCCAATAAACACATGACCACATGCCCAACATCTCTAGTCATACAGGAAATGCAAATCAATACAACACTTACATTACATTTCATTCCAAAACATTGGCCACATTCAAGAATATGAGTAATAACAATTACAAGGAACCTTGGTACACTACTAGTTGTTATTATCATTATTAAATTATCAAATAATATTGTTATTAAATGTTTTAATATTATATGAAACCATTTATTATTAGCTTCTAGCAAATATTTACATTTACAACATGTATCAATTGGCATCACCGAGGTAAAGAAAATTTGGGAGGTTCCTAAATGTTCAATTTTAATGTGGGTAAAGAAGTCTATGATGAAGAAATATAAGAACCATAGTTATTTTCTTCCTGCCTGCCTTCCTTTCTTCCCTACTTTCCTTTTCTCTGTCTTTGTTACTTCCTTTCTTCTCTATAAACTAGTTTAATTTAGTTATTAATACTCTCCTTCCAAAGAGTAAACAAAGAAGCGAGAAAATTACAGTAGAAGCTGGAAAGGGAATGAAGTATCAAAGGCAGGTTTGTACTTGTTGTAGGCAAGAGATTATGCTTAAATGTTATTGGAAGAAGGGAGCAGAGTCTGACACCAGTGGCTCACACCCGTAATCCTAG
The DNA here is from genome assembly GCF_023159225.1 of Perognathus longimembris pacificus. NCBI lineage: Eukaryota > Metazoa > Chordata > Mammalia > Rodentia > Heteromyidae > Perognathus > Perognathus longimembris. The sequence goes on along the minus strand of NW_025960875.1, from coordinate 48,184 downwards.
ATACTCAGGAGGCTGAGATATGAAGATCATGCTTCAAAGCCACCTGGAGCAATGAAATCGGAGACTCTTTTCTGCAATTAACCACCCAAATCTAGAAGTGGTCGATTCCCAGCCAAGAGACAGAGAAAGAAAAAGAAAAAGAGTTCAAGCATGGGGGCAGGAGGACGATTATTGGGAGGAGCAGAAAGGAGGGGAGGAGTAAGAGGAAGTAGAGAAGGAAGCAAGTAGAAATTTAAAAAAAGAAAAGAAAATACAAGGAAAGGGGAGAGAAATGGTAGATAACAAATCAACTTCATCTAGCATTGAAGTGCTCTGGGAACCACTAGCACCACACCCACACAGGAGTTGGCAAAATTCATTCCCTACCGGAATCAGAGTCCCTTACAGATATGGATGACTCCTGGGTACACCCTGTTCAACACAAGAGCCTGGATTACTTGTGGTGCCCCTGAAGCCAGCCATATCCATGAAAGGATGACTGTTTTGGGGAGACTCGAGTCTAACCTGAGGGGGTGAAAGGAGCCAAACACAGAAGGGTGGAGGCTTGGGCCAGCTGAAGGTGGTTGCAGGGCAACGGCCTGTCTCTCCCTCATGGGAAAGACAGGTCCTGGGAAGTAGCTGCTGCCAGCCCCTGAACCTAGGCATCCTGCCCGCCGCCGTGGGAGAGGGGTTCCCTGGGCGAGAACCTGAAGCTGCCACCTGGGGCCCTCTGCACCACCCTGGGGGGCACCCCCTGCAGCACCACCATGGAGGAGCCAGGAGCATCTATGACCGCAAATTCCGGGTGGAGTGTCCCAACTCACCTGTGGCCTAAACTCCCCCGGGGGACCTGCCAACCATTCCTGGGGTCCCCAGCCCTAGCAGTGATGAACCCTCTGTGGATGCTAGCCAAAGGCACCCGCCTAACAGACCAGGAGAAAAGCGAGTGACTGGTGAAGATCACAGTTTGAGATGGACATTTAAGGGACCAGCCATCGGTTGGAGCGGTGCTTCTGAGACCCTCGGGCCTTCTCAGGAGAGTGACAGCAGCCCGGCCTCAGGAAAGAAAGTCACTCTTCTGGGCATTCGGTTGTGGCTTGGGCTACCCAGGCCTGCTGTCTCACAGGCTGGGGGTGGGTCTACGCAGAAGGCAGGACCAATACAGGGTGGGGGCTTGCGCTGGGGGCGGGACTACGCAGAAGGCCAGACCTATACTGGGTGGGGTATAGCACTGGGGGCGGGTCTACGCAGAAGGCAGGACCAGTACAGCAAGGGGGCTTGCGCTGGGGGCGGAGCCTAGCCCTGAACATCACGTGATGGAGGCAGGGCCGGACGTTGGGGTGTGACCTAGGGAACCTTACCTGGGGAGGCTTGATGGCCATTTCCGCCAGCTTCACCTGCAAGCATAACTTCTGTCTCCATGGCTTTCCTGGAGAGGGGAGCGGTGTCCCCCACAAGAGGGGCTTTCTGGCTGCCCAGGAGACCTTCCACCCCACCCCTTTTCTCTCAGTCCAGCTCAACCGTCATGCCGCCATTTTGGAAGCAGACTGGGAGCCCACGAGCCTTGGAAGCTGCCTGCCAGGGACTCGCGGCCCGCAGGTCCAGATGGGCTGTCAGAGCTCCACGGTGGACACGACTGACTGCTGTTTATGGAACCTCCAGAGTACAATGTCTTCATGGCTTGGCCTAGTGGGGGGGCCAAAGGCCCAGACTTGCTGTGCTTCATGGATACCTGTGTGCCTGCCTAACCCAGTGGGGAAGCCTGCAAAGTGAAAAATGGCCTTTTAGGCCGTGCCAGATGGAGGATTTGCCTGGTGGACCTGCTGACGGTATTCCATGGCCTTGCTGAAATTGTTACAGCCCCAAGATCTTGAGTGTTCTAGGAACATTGGGAACAAAATAGGACTGTGTGTGAAGGGATGCCAGCTCCTCTTCTTCTATGTCAGGTGAAGAGCAAGAACCCCAGATTCTCTCACTGTACCACCTGTATCCAGAATGTGGAGAAGAGTCCCATTTCTGCCTGGATTTGCTTCCAGAAGATTTGACCCTGGCCATGCAGCTCCTAATATTAGTCCTGAATTAAGCAAGCAGGAAAGGTGATGGAACCCAGGTTCAAGGACACGGCAATCCATGAGGGAAAGGACAAGATCACCTGCCATTGACTTGGGGGCCACAGTTCTGGAGGCCATTGCAGCATATCCAGCAATAGGCTGTGTGCTGATGCAGGACAAGTGTGTCCTCCAATCCTCAGATATTGATACATTCTGCATTCATGGAGGCCTACCATGCATCACTGGCACAGGTACATGGGAACTGTAGTTACCTCCCTTAGAAGTGGAGGGGAAAGTAAGTTTTTCAACATGTTCATTGAGATCTAATTCATCTACCCTATGTTCCAAATATACAGCAGGCTAGTGTACTTTACATTGACAGAGTTAGGAAGCTATCGCTCAACATCACCCAGATAGACAACCACCAATGGGTTTTTCTAAGTGCTTATGCAGATTTTCCTGGCTTGTTTTACTTCGTATGTTTCCAAAGTTCAACCAAGTTGTCTATATTCTACATTCCTTCGGATGGTCAATATTCCATCGCTTAGATATACCATATTTCAAATATGTATTGGGGTGGCTTGGTCTGAGTGATACCGCACTGAACATTTGTGTACAAGGCATTGAGTGGAAGTGTGCTTTCATTTCTTTGTGTACGTGCAATATCTCACAACAGAAGTATTGAGTCATATGGTATCCGTGACGATCTGCCACATGACATGCATTCCCAGAACAATCACATCACTTCATATTCTCATTCCCTATTCTTCCCCACATCCCTGGTTAGCATTCATTATTGTCGGTGTTTTTGTGTTTGAAATAATTTCATTGTGAGGAAGTATTCAGTGAGTTCTATCTCCATTCAATAGTTTAGTATACAGAATCTGAAGTAGTGTAAAAACCTTTTTTTGTTATGTTGATCCATCCCTTTCTAAACATTGTTCTGCATATTGATACATGATTTACAAATAGTCCCTTCGTATTAGCTGACATGCGTTGTAAGGAGAATTTCCTTGCTATATTTCCACACATGCTTATAATACATTCCAATCAATGCCCCAGTATCACTGTCCTCGAATTTTTTGAACAGGTTTCCTTGTTCTGCTGCAATTATTGCAAGCGATCTAAGTATTTCAATTTTGTTTACACACTATTTTTATTTTTCCAACTCTCTTCCATTTCTTCTTAGGTAGTCCTTTGGTCAGATTCCTGTTCTGTTTTTATCTGTATAAATACTTATGTATATGGATATATATATGTATATATATATATATATACACACATTTAGAGAGAAAGAGAGAAGCATATACACGAATATGCCTTTTAGGTTTTGCTTTCACATGAGTGAAAACGTAAGTTTTCTGAGATTAGCTTATTTGATCTATAAAATATTCTCTAATTGTGTCCACTTCCTTTCATTTTTAATTTTATGGTTGTGTGGTATTCTAAATAGAGAGACATTATATTGAGCTTATCAGCTGATTCCATCCATAGTCGTCTTTTAAAATTAAGAAGTCATGTTTATGTCTATTCTTCCTTACCGTTACATTAAGTAACTAGGATAAATTCTGAAGTGGATAGACCATTTTGACTTAACCATTTTAATTCTCCTCAGTATTAAGGTTATTTTCAGTATTTTGGTATTATGAGATTTACTAAATTTGTTGGCATAATGATCACTTTGTAATGTTTAAATATTTTATTAGCATTTATGGATAGGACCATGGGGTTTAATTATGACATTCCTATACATGTGTACATTGACCTTTGTGTGAGTTTCTCTTTCTCTTATATTTCTTTTGCCTCCTTTTGTCCTTTTAATGGTTTTTATCATGCTATCTGTATGAATGTGTGTATAAAACATACTCGGTCTTCCTCACATTTTCTTTTCCACCTCCCTCTCCAAGTGATTCATTTGGGAAGTTTCCTAATTTTTTTTTTACTATGCATATCCCAATTTTTACTATTGTTTATTGTCATTACTTCAGGTCCAGATTCACTTGAATGGAACTATGCAGTATTTGGCTTTCCATTCATTTGCCTGCAGATGATATCTTCTTTATGAGACTCATATTCCATTGCTTGGGTTACATTTTCTTTATACACTCATTTGTTGTTGGTCATCTAAGTTGAGCCACAGCCTAGCTGTTGGGAATAGCATTACAATAAAAATGGGTATTATAAAACTATCGGCTCAACGTACATTACTTTGGATATATGTCTAAAGGTCATACAGCAGAATAGTGAGGTATAGGTCTAATCAGTCTTTTGAATCTATGTGCAAAGTCATATAGCAGGTTTATAAAGTTTATTTTAGTCACCACCCTCCCCAACAGCCACTACAAAGAGAATTTGGACTCGAGCCCTAGGGTTTGCTCTCTTTGCTTGCTTGATGGTATTCAACCACTTGAGCCATACTACAGCCTGGCTTGTTGCTACTTACTTTGGAAGATGGAATTCCATGGACTTTCCCCCTGGGCTGGCTTAGAACTGCCATCTACCAGGGTGTACCCTACTGAGTAGCTAGGATTACTGGAACCAGCCATTGTGTGTGTGTGTGTGTGTGTGTGTGTGTGTGTGTGTGTGTGTACTATATGTGTATATATACATATATGTATGTGTTTATATACGTGCATATACGTGTGTGTGTGTGTGTGTGTGTATAGGATGAATCTTCATAGTGATTTCCACAGGGAATGCAGTAAATTACATGCCCACCCACAGTAGTATATTGTATAAGGGATCTTTTCCCCATTCTCACTCCCACAACCTCATCATCAGCATTTGTTGTTTGCTTTTGTAAAGACTGCCATTCTCACTGTGGTGAGATTGCAATCTCAGTATAATTTTGCAAATGATGTCAAAGCCATTTGTCCTTCTGAAATCTGAGGAAGCTGTTTGCTCATTCATTAATTGGATTATTGGTTATTGTTTGTGTTATATAATTGTGTACACTTAATCCTTTATATGTTTTATAGATGACATATATATATGTATGTATGTGTATTTTTTGCCAGTCCTGGGCCTTGAACTCAGGGCCTGAGCACTGTCCCTGGCTTCCTTTTGCTGAAGGCTAGCTAACACTCTGCCCCTTGAGCCACAGCCCCACTTTTTTCTTTTCTTTGTTTCTTTGTTTCTTTGTTTCTTTGTTTCTTTCTTTGTTTCTTTCTTTCCTTCCTTCCTTCCTTCCTTCCTTCCTTCCTTCCTTCCTTCCTTCCTTCCTTCCTTCCTTTCTTTCTTTCTTTTCTTTCTTTCTTTCTTTCTTTCTTTCTTTCTTTCTTTCTTTCTTTCTTTCTTTCTTTCTTTCTTTCTTTCTTTCTTTCTTTCTTTCTTTCTTTCTTTCTTTCTTTCTTTCTTTCTTTCTTTCTTTCTTCTTTTCTTTATTTTTTTTTTTCCAGAGCTGAGAACTGAATTAGGGACCTTGTGCTTGCCAGGCTGGTGCTCTTCTGCTGAGCCAGATTCCCCAGCCCCTGGCTGTTTTCTTTATATGTCATGCTGAGGAACCAAACCCAGGGCCTCATGTATATGAGGCAAGCACTCTACCACTAGGCCATATTCCCAGCCCATGACAAAGATTTTGTCCTATTGTGTAAATTGTTGCTTGAATTTATTGAGTTATTTGATGTGCCAAAAGTTTTTAATTTGTTGCAATCCTATTTGTCAAATATTTCTTGTTCTTATTTTCTGCCAGTTGGTGTCCTATTCAGAAAATAATTGCCTGTGTTTTTCTGTAGTGGTCTCAAAGTTTCAAATCTTAACATGAAGAGCTTTGAGCGATTTTCAATTGATTATTGAACTGGATAGAGAGACTATGGGTGTAGTTTCTGTCTTCTACATGCAGATAACCAGTTGTCTAAATCTGTTGAAGAGCTGCCTTCTCTCTAAACTATACTTTTGCTTCCTTTGTCAAAATATTGGATGAGGATTGTTTTATGCATGTATTTTTGAGTCTTCTATTTTTCCTCATTAGTTTTCATATCTGTTTTGTGCCAGGACCATGCTGTTTTAATTCCTGTAGCTTTACAATCATTTGAAGTCAGGTATTATGAAACCTACAATGTCAATCTTTTTGCCAAGGAATTTTTTTGTTATTGAGGATCCCTGAGAATTTAATGATCATTATTAACATGATTATTTCTGCAAATAATTATTACACTAGGGTTTTGGTGATAATTTCCACATATCTGAAGATTGTTCTCAGAAATTTTACTAAATTGATATTAGTTAATAATTAACATTAAACATAATACATTTAATGATTTACGATCCATATCCCTTAATATTAATGATTTATTACTATTCTGCCAATCCAATTTTCCATTTTCTAGTGCCTTCCTCCATTTCTTGAAGACATTATATTTGGATAGAGTAGACCCTTCCAGTTACTATTTAGTGTTACTGGCTAGGCATTGTATTATTTGAAGCTACTGTGAATTGAAGAGCTTAATTTTTTTTTTGCCAGGCCTAGGGCTTCAACTCATTGCCTGGGCACTGTCCCTAAGATTCTTTTGTTCAAAACCAGCACTGTCTGTTGATGAGGTACTGCGGAATTGAACCCAGGGCATTGTTGTGCATGCCAGGCAAGCACTCTACCACTAAGCCATGCTCCCAGCCCAAAGAACTTAATTTTTAATGAATATTAACTATAACATGCAGTATAACCATATTTGTCATGTGCATACACGGCACTTTAATGAGAAGAATCCTATCCTATTGCTTTTTATCCCCTACTCCTTCGTTGTTTAACAGCCTTTTTATTTGCTATATTTTGCTATATTTACCCTCCATTATTCTTTTTATCTCCTCCTATTGATCTCTCCAAACAGTCCCAAAGTAGCAAGCAAGTTGTGTGTATGTGTAAATGTAGACATATGTGTGTGTGTGTGTTGTGTGTATGTATATAAAGTCTAGATTTCACCAATAAGTGAAAATGTGATATTTTCTTTCTGAGCTTAACTTATCTCAATCACCATGATCATCTCTGGCCCTGTCTGCTTCATTGTAAATGACAGGATTTCAGTTTCTTTATAACTGAGTCATATTCTATGTACTACAGTTCTTTACCTATTCTTCCATTGCTAGGCACTTCAGCTGAATCCACCACTTGCCTGTGGTAAACAAAGCTGCAATAAACATGGGTATACATGAGTCTTTCTTGTATATTGATTTGACTCCTTGAGATATAATCCCAATAGTAGTATGGCAGGATCCTAAACTCTGTCTATTTTTAGAACCTTCATAGTTCACCAGTGTATTTCATAATGCATATAATATCTTTGAATTAGATTAACCCAACTTCTCTTACTCTCCCTCTCCCAGGTATTATTCAACAGCTTTTTAGTGTGCTCATGATGCCATCTTCATACACAGATACGAGGTATCGCAGCAATTTTCAACATCTAACATTCTCTTTTCCTCAACTCCTTGTAATCTCATAAAACAGTCCCACAGTGATGAAAAAGGTCGTGTTTGTGTGTATGATCCCATCTATGTTTTCACATATGTTTTTGCACATAGGAGAGCAAACATGTGACTTTTCCTTCCTGAACCTGGCCTGAAAACAATATAACTTTGTCTTTATGGATGAATAATACTCTATTATGTACATATACCACAGTTCTCAATTCATTCAATGGTTATGGGACAACTATTCCCATAGCTTGGTTCTTGTGAATACTGCTATGAAGGGTGTGGATTTGCAAATGCCTCTGTTATATCTTGATTTGCATTCTCTCAGATACATGCCCCAGAGTGTTATCACTATATGGTGTGGTAAATCAGTTTTCAGTTCTTTGAGGAACCTTCATATCAGTTTCCATAGGCGTGTACTGGTTCATATTCCCAGTAAGAGTGTATCCTTCCTCGTATTTGCTGTTGTTTGTGTTCTGGGTGATGGCCATTCTGACTGAGGTTAGATGAAATCTCATGTTTAAGCTTATATTTCCTTAATAGCAAGGGTCTTTTTTTTTTTAAACATTTCTTCATACTTATATTTCTTTCAAGGTATGTCTCTTCAGTTTATTTGCCCATTTGTTGGGTTACTGAGTTCCCTTTTTAATGGTGATTTTATTTCTACAGAAGTTACCAAGGAGTCATTTGTAGTGCATCTTGAAAGTTTTATTCCATTAATTCTCTTCTGAGCTTTATTCAATCATTACCATGGGGTATAGTGTTAATTTACAAGGATTTGTTTCTTTTCAATTATTATTATTATTATTATTTTTTGCCAGTCCTGGGTCTTGGTCTCAGGGCCTGAGCACTGTCCCTGGCTTCTTTTTGCTCAAGGCTAGCACTCTGCCACTTGAGCCACAGCACCACTTCTGGTCATTTTCTATATATGTGGTGCTGGGGAATCGAACCCAGGGCTTAATGTATACGAGGCAAGCACTCTTGCCACTAGGCCATATTCCCAGCCCTCTTTTCAATTATTTTGAGGGGAGCAGCCCTTGCTTTGTGTATGGTTCAGCTGAGCTTTATGTACTACTGCTATTCTTCCTCACATTGCTGAGTATGATAGATGTGCATCACTGATCCCAGTCATTGTGTCTCCATTTTAACTAAGATAACATGTGTGTACCACTTCACTCAACAGTTAGTTGAGATGGACTTTTACAAACTTGTATTGAACCACAGTCTCCAATCTCTGTTTCTTAGTAGATAAGATGACAATCTTCAGCCACCATACACCACAGTCCTATTTCCTCTGAATTCTCTGAAATGATAGCTGGAGTGATTCTATATCTCTCTTGCCTGCTGCACCCAATTTTAATATTGGTCAGAATATACCCAGCCCCCTGGTCATTCTGTCCAACCTACAGTGGAAGGCAAAAGATCATTGTAATCTCATTTATCAGAATACATAATAGGTGGTAAGAGGATTCTGAGATATCCTAGCAAGTTTTGGCCATAAGATGGAGAAGGAAAGAGAGAAGCAGAGTTCAAAAACAGCTTTAATGTAAACTAAAGAAAAAAAGATGTTTTGACATATTCCTGGTATCCTGAAAGTTAGTCACGAAGAACTTTTTGTTCCTCCTTTAGAACCAACCAAGTAGCAGCAAATTTCTGTGTGGACCATCATCTTGTTCAGAACTTTCCCCCATTTTGTTATGTGCTTTACTTTTTATTTGTAGCTAATGTAGGTTTAGCATAAAATTTATTATTCTTCCCTGATCTTCTTTACAATAATGAAATACCCTGGTTTTCTCCATTGGGTGGGCAATTTTCCTGTTACCTGTCATATTCTTAGTAGAGAATTTGAGCAAGTGCCAACTCTTAATTTTAGCTAGCCTTCTTAATAAAGCCTTTTATATCCGGGATCTTTTGTATCAAAAGTTTGGTTAACAGAAAAATTCTCTCCATTAGATACAGAGGTAAAGAACAAAGGGCAAGGTGATCTTTGTGCTGAGATTATTTTACTGTGGCATGCAACCTTGGTACATCCTTCCCACTTTTAGTCTCCAGTGTTTAGGGAGAGCTTATGCCTTTAAATCTCCAACATTCTATTCCTCAGTCTACAGTGCTACAAAGATGACCAGTACATTCTGTTTGGGGTTTCCATGGGAGCAACCATATGAATGTGGTCATTCCTCGCCGAGAGAGCTTGGGTAAGGGTCTGAGCAAGGGCAGTCTCTCTTAGGGTATACCCTCTATGTCATTTGTGGAGGTTTTTGAGGGAATGCTATAGCATAAGATGAGGAGAACAGAGGACTGGTGGGAGGGGATGTGGAGGAGTGAGGGTTGCCTGGGCCCCTAAATATGAAGGTTTTGCCTTGTGGTTATCTGAGAAAAGTAAGTGTGTGTGTGTGTGTGAGTGTGTGTGTGTATGTGTGTGTGTGTGTGTGTGTATGTACTAGTACTGGGTTCTTAACTGTGGGCCTCAAATTTTTGCCCAGCTTTTTTACACTCAAGATTAGGGATTTCCCACATGGGCCACAGGTCCACTGTCAGCTTCTGTTTCGTGGGTAATTAGATTCTCCTGGCTTTTTTTTCTTGGCTTGCTTTGAATGGAGATCCTCAGTACTCCTCAGTAGCTAGGATTATAGGTGTGAGCCAGTAGTCTCTGGTTGGGTAATGTCTTTTTATTTCCTGTTGATTTCCTACTTTTTAACCTAACACATACCCACTCTGTGAAATATTGTAGAATGTAACACTTTCCCTCTCATGCTTTTTATTTATATTACAAAGTTTTTCAAAATAGAATAAAAAAAGCATGATTACTGTGATGTAAAATTAGCCTTAACATTGGATTTATCTAAATTTCTTTATTTAACTTACTTTCCTATAGGGCAAGTCTATTGTCTCTTAAGGTGTCTTATGTTTCAATTAAAGTTTGTTGAAGATTCAGAACTTTTTCTTCTTTTGTTTCTGTAACTGAACCATGAACAGTAATTACAGAATGTATGTCTGACAGGATGGGTAAAATCTAAAGAACTGCAGATCTTATAATTTCATAAGCTAAGGATTTTAAAAGGTTGAGCACTTCCTAAAGAGTTCCATGTGTGTGATTTCCCTCTAATGTCCAGTATAACAAGTCTGTTTCAAACATAACCATCATGAAATTCTCATTTGTTTTCCTTCTCTTAGGTTATTTCCACAGTGAATGTACATGCTGATATCCTGATTCTATTGTAGTATATTGACACTCGACAAATATAATATGTAAATCATAGGATTCAGATGCTAAAAATGAGTAAAAGTCCCAAGCTTGCTTTATGAAATTGGGAATATGTCTATACTTTCCTTAATAATAAATGTAAACTACATGGAATTGATATATAACACACACAAAATTAAATACCTTGTATTGTACCTTTATCTTTCTTTTTTATCTTTTTCTCTTTCTTTTTGTGGTCCTGGTACTTAAACTCAGAACTTTGGCACTGTCCCTGTGCTCTTTTGCATGAGGCTAGTGCACTAATACTTTGCACCACATCTCCATTTCCATTTTTCTGTTTGTTAATTGCAGATGAGAGTCTCAGGGAGGTTTACCTAGGGTTAATTTCAGCCCTGAATCTCAGAACGCATTGCCGATAGCAAGGCGTACAGGTGTGTGCCAACACTGCCGGGCTTCATGCTGTTTAGACACGGATAGCATGAGCGACTTCCTATAACCTGTAGTATGGCGGCAGCTGGTGATTCCACCAGGAATAATTGGTGAGTAGATTTACTTGTCATCTGAATATTAAAATATTTTTGAGTATGGTAACAATAGAGAGTATATATTATGGCCCAACAATAACAGTATGTAATTATTTTCATTTTTGAAAATAACTACTAAAGCAATTTGCTCATATTGTGTTGTAAAATAAGCCAGTAGGAATGACAATAGCTAAAAGTATCATATTTCAAACAAGCAACTCACAATGAGTAGTTTGAAGTCAGGAGGATTTCTGATATGAAGTAGCTAAAGTAACCTAGGTAAATACTTAAGAAACCAGAACTCTTATCTGAAATGCTTACATCATGTTGGATATGAGTCTTGTCCCAGGATACAGACCCATTTCTCTAAAAAGAGTCCAGAGAAAAAGAGAACACCGGTGTAAGCAAGGAGTAAATACATGGGAAATGTAACAAAAATTTAGAGGGTTTACCAGCTTGAGTTTCTTTATAATGTGTGAAGAAAAGAGTAGACATGAATGCCTAAATTTAGATGGTACTTCAGCTTTACTTTCTATATAATGAGTGAAATTTAATAAAAGAGGAGTCATGGCAGCAGAAATTTACATGGTATACTAGCCTAACTTCCTATACAGCAAGTGAAATAGAAAATAAGGACAGCAACCAAACCACAGTATACAACGGTGTGGGTCCCAAAGGTGAGAACTCTTTCTTTTGCAGAATTGATGATTGAATTTGAGCAAGAAACCTCACTTCTAGGAAAAACACTCTTGCAAATACATTCTGCACAGTTAGTTATTTGTGAATTAGGGCTAATTTGGCTGCAAAAGTAAGAGTATGATTTCATGTGGTATTTTTCTGTGTATCTTTTAAATCTTCAGTGTTCAAGAGCTGCAGGAGAACACAGGGACGTCTGGAGCGGCCGGCCAGAACAGGTCAGAGACCAAAACACAGATAGGCAGGTGCATAAAAATGGTCAGAGGCTAAACACCAAGTTGATGGGAACTATTTTGAACATCACAGACGTGCAGCATTTATCTCTGCCAATCCACCCTTTCACAAGTTGGGTGAATGACTGAGACACCAGGGAGGATGGAGTTCTTGCTGCCCAGGCCAATGGGCTGTTGTTCAGGGCTGTAGGAAAGCATCTATCCGCAAAGTCACCTTTTTCCTAGTTTTGGACAACTGTTTGGCCCATTGACTCATCCTCCAGATTTCTACCTTATCTGGTGAATACTTTCTTTTTCTACACTTAATGCTCACTTTTGGCTGAATCTGAATCCAGGGTACCTGACTTGATGAATCAAGTGTATAGACACCATTTACCTGTGGTAAAGAGCAAACTTCTTGGCCTCAAGACATGATAGTAACTGCTAAAAGGAGCGATGATGGTGTTTTCTATGCAAATCACATTCTCAGTCAAAGACCTGAAGGTGTGTGAGTGTGTTTGTGAGTGTGCATGTGTATGTGTTCAAGCATGCTTGCAAGTGGCCTTTCGAGTACTGGTGGTATGGCATTGTGCCCCTTCTGCTTGTGTGCTCCTGGCTGATGCTTTAACTCTTGAACTGTACATTTCCAGTTCAGCATTTTTCTGGTGAATTGGACATTTCCAATTTCACAAACATTCCTACTCGGAGTGGCTTGCAATGTCTATCATCGGGCCTCAGCCCTGCCAATAAACATTATCATCGAGGGGAGCCAGTGGCTCACCTGTCCATTCCTGGCCATCCTGGAAGCACATCCAAGGTTCTTAGACTGAGGCAGCATAGCCACAAGCATGACTCTTTCTTAAGTAGCTTCATCCAGCACAGGCTTCTTAAGTCAAGCCTCAATACTGCAGAGAAGCATGGCAGTGATAGAAGAGGAGGAGATGGGTCTCAAATAGGAGATCATGTGCCTACCGTGCCGAAGGCCATGGTTTCAATACCCAGCACTGTACATATAGGTGATGATTTTATTGTACACTGTGCAGAATAAAAAATTTTTTCTATGTGTTTAATTTCTTCACAGGGGAGATGCCCCTTGCCCTCTGAGGGAGGCCTCCCTGCCAGGGCCCTCATTTGGCACCTGGTGAGTCCGTATAGTTGTCATCTGTGTGCTAAACAATTCAGAATATTGCAACAATAAACACTATACATGACAGGCTATCAGTATCAATATGTCCTTGTTTCAGTTTCCAAACTAAAAAGGCAAGAGTAGAACGGGACCATGTCAACTACTCCTCTTCTCCTTTCAAATCAGTACTAGGAACTGCAAGGCTAAATGAATAGAGTCAGAGTGCAAGTATGCAACTCACACTTATTGGAGGGAACTGAACCAGACTTCACATACAAAGTAGCTTATGGAGCCTGAGTCAGTTCCTTGTTCCCCTAAGTCTGTGACCTTAAGAGTGCCACCATCACAGTCATTGGGATTTCTCCTCACAGCTTGCAGATCCTTTTTATCAATCAGGGAGGTAGGACAGACAGCTTACACTAGCGCCAGCAAGGAGTAAACAGAGGAGTCATGGAAGCAGAAATTTACATGGTATATCAGGTTGGGTTCCTACATAGTGAGTGACAAGGAAAATAGGGACAGCAACCAAACCACAGTATGCATTTCTGTTGGTTCATGTGGTGAAAACTCTTGGTCAATGGTGCGTCCAAGCTTTCTTTTGCAGAGGTGATCATTTAATTTGAGCAAGAATCTTCATTTTCAGCAAAAATACTCTTGCCTATATAGTCTGCATAGTTATTGGTGAGTTAGAGTTCAACTGGCTGCAAAATACATGCATGAATTCATGCGGTATTCTCCTGTGCATCTTTTAATACTTCAGTGTTCTTGAGCTGCAGGAGAACACAGGGACGTCTGGAGAGGCCGGTCAAAACAGGCAAGAGACCCAAATATAAATAGGCAGGTGCATAAAAATGTGCAGAGATTAAACACCAAGTTGGTGGGAAGTATTCTGAACATCACAAAGGTGCAGCATTTGTCTGCCCTTTCACAAGTTGGGTGAATGACTGAGATACCAGGGAGGTTGGAGTTCATGCTGCTCTAGTGAGCAATCAAGGGAACTCTTGGAAAATTTGTGTCAGGTGACCTGTGTATGAGTCCATATTCGAAAGGGCTGTACAAGATTTCTGTGACTGCAGTATCCAAGGATCATAAAGAAAGGAGCTTCTGCACTAACAATGTACCTCATAGCCCTGGGGAACACAAGTATCAAATCAAGTGCCTACAGCCATGGGGAAGTGACATTTTTCCTGTTTTCCTAGTTTTGGACAATTGTGTGCCCCATAGACTTATCCTCGAGATTTCTCCCTTATTTGCCTAATGACATTCTTTCTCTACACTCAATGCAAGGTTTCTGATAGTGTGAATGTTGTAAGGTTATCATTTACCTGGGAGAAAAGCTTTAATCCTTTGCACCCAGACATGCTTGTAACTGCTTACTTGTGGAGTGACTGGTTTCCTAGGAAAATGATTTCCCAATAAAAGAAATTAGAGACCTTTTATGTTTGTATGTGTTTATTTCTGTTTGTGTGGCACATGCATATGTGTGTTTGTTCTGGTATGATGGCCTTGCCCTTCATCTGCTTTCTGCTTCATGTCTGAGCTTTAACTCTTGAACTCTACATTTCAAGTGCAGTGTTCTGCTAGTGAATTGCAGATGGCTCCTCAAAAACATTCCAAGCCTGAGTGCTTTCAAACTGCTATCCTCTGGCATTAACCCTCTCAGTATCTGTTATGCTAAAGGGCGCCATTGGCTTGCCTGCCTTCCCTTGGTTATCCTGAAAGCACAACAAGGGATCATGAGGCAGCCTAGGCAGAAGCAGGACTCTTTGTTCAGCGATTTCTGCCTGCACAGGGCTCTCACTTCACACTGCAGTGCCAGAGAAAAGTGCAAGAGGGAACACAAGAGCTGGAGATGTAGATAAAGCTCAAGTGGCATAGCAGGTTCCTTGTGCATGGCCATGGTTTCAGTACCCAGCGTTGTAGAAAAAGTTTGATTTTCTTTACATGATTCAACTTAATTTTCTGTTTTTGATTTTATTTATTTATTATTTGTGATAACACATTATTTACAGCCATTGTGGTTTGCAATGCAAGCACTAACATCTATAACTTGTGTTATCTGTCATCTGATTGTTAAACCATTTTCAGTTTGGGTACAATACACAATCCTCATGACAGTTTATCAATGTCCTCTTGTAATCATTTTTTGTATTGCAAGTAAATAAAAGTGATAGAGTTGGTCAACACATATTGGTCATGGTATGCTGTGAATGAAAAATAGCAACCTAATCCTTATTTAGATGAAGTCAGTGCCTATATGCAACTTGTTCTGAGCCAGTGGAGGTAAGAATCCCTAGATGAAAATAGCTAACAGGCCTCCTTCATACTCCAGAAGTCTGATACCTGGAAAGGCATACTATCAGAATCAATGAGAATCCTTCTTCTGCGTTGTTGTTCCTTGTTCTTTTGGAGAGGCAGTTAGAAAAACAGCCAAGTTAGTGAAAGCAAGGAGGGAGAAGAGCAGACTTAGAAAGCAGAAAATTAGATGATACGAAATACAGGTATTTAGAAGTGAGTTGCATTTAACTAAGCACCATGATACCAGTAAACATTGTGTTAGGTTTTCCAGGAAGGAAAAATTCTTTAGTCTTGTATGGAAGCTTTCTTTAGCAGAGTTAGAATGGTAAATTCCTGGGTAAATTAAATTTATTTCTAGGAGAAAATGGAAGTACCATTTTCATTTAGCTAAATATGTAAAATTCCCATTTCTACTTATTGATTAGTGCTAGGTAAACAATAGCAAATTTTAATTGAAAATTAAGTCTATACATTCACATGATATTTGTATATAATTTAATGATTTAGGGATGAAAATAAACAATCCAGCAAATGCTGATCAAGCTTACCATCAATCTTGTATCACAAAGTGTATTTCCTTAAGTATGTGAAAATGTAATTTTGCCATTATTCCAGAGAAAGGGTGAGAAGACAACCAAAAGTAGTGGGGAAAACACCAGTGTATGCCCTGCAAAATGATTTGTCTCAGAATATGAAGTCCACAAATTCATGAGGCATCTGATTATATCTGTATTTTTTTTGTTCCTATACCAGATCTGAACATGAAGTTTGTTCAGGACATGATGGTGGCAGGGTACCTGAAATGTAAGATACAAATAAAGCCATAAAATATATGGATAGACAGGTGTATAGCTAGAAGTTTCTGCTAATGATATAACCACATGTGAATATATTTGTGCCTATGTATATATATATATATATATATATATATATCTACCTACAGACACATGGACACACACAAAAGTACATTCATGCACCTTGAGATGAACACTTGAACTACCATGAAAGGACTGGTGGAATGTCCGATGTAGCACATGTTAGAAAGTGAAAGTTTCTGTGTTGGACCACCAGTACAGCTTGAGAAATGAAAGAAAAATGTATAAGAAAGTGCATGCCTGTCACACATGCCTTCAATAATGACTGTGTGGTGAATAGAAATTAGGGGTAATCTCACTGAGAAGCCAACTTTGGAAACAAGTTATTGAGACCCTCATCTCAGCTACTGAGCCTGATATAGGAGCTCATAACTCAAATAGCCCTCCGTTCCCGTGCCTGGAGCATAGGGAAAATCAGATCATGGAATGATACCTAAAGCACACAATGCCCTGGGCCATTGCTCCAGTGGGAGAATTGGCAGTATGGTTCAAGTGGTAGAATGTTTTGCTTGAGCGGAAGCAGCTCAGGGACCGTGCCCAGGTCTTGAGTTCAAGGCCCAGGAATGGAAAAGATAAATAGGTAGAAAAGTAAATAAGTAAACAAATAAAATTAAGGTAGAGAAGCTTCTTATGATATGTCTGTCTTTCTCCCTTTCTCTCACTAGTAACTTTTCTCCCTTACTTTTTCTCCTCTGGTATAAGAAACCCGGTTTTCCTAAGATATTATCTCTACCATGTTACCTGATTTAAGAACAATGTAGAAATTCAGAAGTTATACAACCCTCAGGCAATAACTACAGAGAACGAAAAAGCGAAAAAAGAAAGCATTGGATATAGGGGGATGTGGATGGGCGTCTTAGAAAGGAAAATTAAGGAGGAAGAATAAAACAAAAAAGCAGAGGAAGGAAATTTTTTTTTAAGTTTTTTTTTTTTTTTTTTTTGGCCAGTCCTGGGCCTTGGACTCGGGGGCCTGAGCACTGTCCCTGGCTTCTTCCCGCTCAAGGCTAGCACTCTGCCACTTGAGCCACAGCGCCGCTTCTGGCCGTTTTCTGTATATGTGGTGCTGGGGAATCGAACCTAGGGCCTCGTGTATCCGAGGCAGGCACTCTTGCCACTAGGATATATCACCAGCCCTTAAGTTTTTATTATAAAACTGATGTACAGAGAGGATACAGTTTCACACATTAGGCATTGGATACATTTCTTGTACTGTTTGTTACCTTGTCCCTCATACCCCCCTCCCCCTTCCCCCTGTCCTTGAGGTGTTCAGTTCACTTACACCAAACAGTTTTGCAAGTATTGCTTTTGTTGTTGTTTCTCGTATTTTACCCTTTGTCTCTCAATTTTGGTATTCCCTTTGAATTTCCTAATTCTAATACCAGTACACACTGTTTCCCATACACTCAGATAAGATTACAGAGATAGTGTAGATACAATCACAAGAAGGTGATACATGAACTTCATCAATAGGAAGGAAATTTTTAGGTGAGGTCTCCACTCAAAAGCAGCCACTGAGGCTGACTCATTGGGGATTGCAGGAAGGGCTTTGGCTCCTTGGTGAAGGAATCTCAATATGTTTTATTCTGCTGTACACATCACTTGGAAGTGACTCAATTTTCCATCAGCACCTATTCTCTGTGTGTGTGTGTGTGTGTGTGTGTGTGTGTGTGTGTGTTCAACAGTTTTGGAAGGAGGAAAGGAAAACAGAAAATAGGCATGATGTGTCATTGCCAACACTGGAGCCATTCATTCCTGCAGAATGTGGGGGTTGTGTTGTCTCTGAATTCCTGTTGGTATTTTCCCATGCCTCCTTTCCCCCTAAACTGTCCACCTGCCTCTGTGTTATATTCTAGAAGGGAAGACAAGCCTAGAAAATGCAACCTCTGTCTGAAAGGAGAAAGCAAGCTTGCAATAATCAGCAAATTTACTTTTTGCCTTGTTCTTTTCCTTGGTGATGGGCATGGAACACTGGGTCACCCCACCTCATGGGAGGGTTCAGCGCCTACTCAACCCATGCCTAGGCTTCTTCCTTCATATTTTCATGAACCTCTTGTACTGATTTAATGGCCAATGAATCCAGGTCATCAACAGAGACCTGCTAGGTGTTTCTGTTTATATGTTTGTTTGCCTTTTTAGGATCCTACTATAATTAGGTGTGCTCCTTGGAATGACAAATAGTCCCATGCCTTAGGTTCCTGAAGTAACAGTTTTTGCACAGGTAGAACAATTGAAATCTCGTATTACATTAGCTACATGTCTGTTTAACTTTGAAGGATATAAAGAGCCTCTTCTAAACATGTTTTCCATATTTTTGTGGGTATGCACAATTCTTTGATGTGTATATCCTCGCCAGGGCTTAGACATCAATATATGCATAATATTTTCATTTTGTACTTAATGCCATCTCTTTACAACTGTGGTTCTAAGGTATCTGAGTATGACTTCTTTATGGGTAGTATCGATTTCCAGAACGCGAATGAAGACATGACATTAAGGCAAGCTCCTTACTGTTCACATTCAAAAACATTAGGTTCATTAATGAAATCAAATTTCAAATGAAAGACATTGGACATTGACAGAGCGAGCCATCGAGCAAGAGAGAGAGAGAAATACAGACACACAGAGAGACAGAGACAAAGACAAAGAGAGACAGAGAAAGGATTAAAGAGTGAGAGAGAGTATACATGTATGTGGGAACAGTGAAGTGCTCTGAATCTCTGGCTTCAATTCAGGAATTCTGGAATATTCTGCTTTTGTGCTTATGACTGAGGCTCGGCTTCTTGAAGCACACTTGCAGTGTATCATTTTGCTGATTAATTGGAGATCGACTTCTGTCCATGGAATTACACATATGAACAAAGAAGGGCGTGCACATCCATCCAAAGATAGGGTGCAGGCTTAAGTGGAAGGGTCATTGAACAGGCAAGCCTAGGCAAAAAGAATCACCTAACCGTGGGCAGAAGTGTAACAGGTACAAGGCTCTGAGTTGAGAACTCCATACTGGAGAGAGGGGTGGCCAGGAGCAAAGAGCTCGAGATGTACTTCACTTGGCAGAGTCCTTGTGTAGCATACACAAGGCCCTAGTTTCCTATCCTAGTAGCATTAAAACATGTCTGGTTTCTTCCCCCATTGTCCCACTTAATTTGTTGTGTGATTTTGATATGTCCACAGAGTCTACTGCGGATTACAAGCCGTTGTCGTTGAGTCCAAAGAAGACAGTATCAATGGGTGAGTTGATTTCAACTGAGCCATATAACATTTTGGAGTATGATGACTCTTCAGAGTCCACAGTACTGCCTCTCAGTATCTGCATGTAGTCACGAACGGTTGTGAAACCCGGTGGGAAATAACAGAGCAAGTGAAAAGACATTTGCTGGTGGACTGCTGTGAAGTCAAGTAGTATCACTGAAATCCTTAGCTTATCACAGTGCCTTTCAGCTACTCCCAATGAGCCAAGGGACCTGGGAAGGCCTTTCTGAAACCAAATGGTAGGCCCAGCAGACTGTAGAGCCCAGGAGAAAGAAGCTAATCAATCCTGAGTCGAACCTTGCTTCTTTTGAACACTGCCACCCTGAAGGGCCCACAATCACATTGAATGGGAAGTCCTGCTTCCATCCTGCTATTCCTTGTCCCTATGTGAGAGGCAGGACAAACAGGAGGGAATAGAGCGCACCTGCAATGTGGAAAATTAGATGGCATGTAACTCTTGAGTTCCTGTGAAGTGAGTTGAACTTAAACAAGAAGAGGTCATTGTTTGACCTAAGGTTAGGTAGACGTTTTAGGTCTTTATTATTCTTAAATCTTGCATAAAAGGCGGGGAATGTGACCTAGCGATAGAGTGCTTACCTAGCACGCATGAAGCCCAGGGTTTGATTCCTCAGTACCACATAAACAGAAAAAGCCAGAAATGGTGTTGTGGCTCAAGTGGTAGAGTGCTAGCCTTGAGCAAAAGAAGCTCAGGGACAGTGCCCAGGCCCTGAGTTCTTGCCCAGGACTTACAAATACACAAAAACCATCGTTCATAAAAAACTTCTTTTGCAGGTGTAAAACTTTCATTTTTCCCAAAAGCCTCTTTTCAGTTTCCATGCATGAACGGGTAGTAAACATAGCGATACAAGTAAAGAAATGTGGACACTGAGATTTGTGAGGTTCGTGGCGAGATATCAAGCACTACAATAAACCATTAGCCTAGTTTCGACCTCTTCTCAAGATAGTATCTGTATGAAATGTTCAAAGTGTGTTACTATTGATCAAACAAAATGAAAGTAATGGTACATGTCCCTGTTGTGTTTGAGACACTGTGTAAGTTTCAGCAAAATCTAAAGGTATTTCATTCAGAATGCCTTGGTATGAGATTTGGTAGATTGCATGTGGGGACAAAAGAATCCTGGAAGAGCAAAACTCAAAAGAATTTTCAAAGACCAAGGAACCGGTAGAGGTTGGCAGAGACTAGAGGAACCTAGAGCACCAGGTGTGGCTGGTTCTCCAAGTTCCCACTCATCATCACTGTGGATGGAACCCCTGCGTCCAATTTTCCACTGTTCCATTTTATCCAACGGGTGGGAAGATAGCTGAGAAATGGCTGGGGGTAAGAAATTATTCTGAGGACTTACTGAGGAATTCCTGAAGAGTAGGAAGGAAGATGTGTCCCTCTACATTGTAATGAAACTCGAGAAAATAGACTACACATTGGTATCAAGATGGTAGCTCCTTAAATATGCACTCATCGTTTTCTTCTTTGCAAAATTTGAATGTTTTCATTACTGCCACACGAAAACTCACTTCTAGTAAAAGATGTCAGACTTGAATTAGGTCTACACAAACGAATATTCAAAGATTACGTAATACCAGATTCAGGGAAGGTAGTTATTGGACCCCCAAAAGTTATATTTATGAACAATATCTATGCATTCTTGTCCATATTGACAGCAGACAGCCCAAACCCAGCACACATTGTCCAGAGGCCCTCCTGCAGGTCTCTGGGTCTTTGTCCTTGTGTTAGAGCATGAAGCCTCTTAGGACGGTGAAATTTAGGTGTTGATGGAGGGACTCAAGGATGAAGAACTTAAATAGTATAGAAGGGATGTGTACTCAGGCAATACAATTGAATTGGGGGAAGAAAAATAGGGTGACAAAACCCTGATGCTCTTGTTTTTATAGTTTCATTGTCAACACCTGAGCAGACAGGTAGAGTAGGTAAACATGTTATTATACAGAGTAAGTGTGTTACCAAATATACAATTCAGCATACAGAAATGTGATATGCAACCTTGCAAGTCACTGATTTACATGGGGGTCAGGGTCCTACATTTGTAAGCTGTAGAGTCATGTCTAGAAAATGTAGAATTGTATGTGACCCTATGTATCTGATCATAAGCATGAGTGTGTACATCCACACATATACATGAACATATTTACATGGAAATTTCAACACACAAACACTTGAGTTGGCCATAGCTCAGTGTGTAGGGCACATGGTTGGAAGTGGGCAGGGTGAACCAAGGAGAGAAAGGGAAAAGAGGTTGTAATTTGTAAACTCATCCTCGGGAAGTTTTGGAATTTCAGTCTCTTTCTAACTGCATTTAACTTGTCACGGACAGATCTGTGGATGACTTCTTTCTTAGAAGGAAATGGGTAAAAAAGGAACAGGTCGTAAGCAATATGCATTCTGGAGTCATTATTCTTAGGAGCCTGAGAACCTTCTGAATTATGCTTTTTGTAAGACTCGAACGGACTGGACCAAAGGGGAGAATTGTAATGTACCTCCAATACTGTATCACCGAATTGTATTTTATCACCAAGTATATTTCTTTAGCTATCTGAAACTGCAATGTGGCCCTTATTCCAAATCAAGGGGGAGAAGAGAACCAAAGTTAGAGGGAAAAACGCATAGTCCACCCGTGAATTACCTGCAAAATGATTTGACTCAGAAGATGAAGTTTACAAAGAAGTGAGGCATCTGACTACATCTGTGTTTTTTGTTCCTATAGAACATGTAAAGATGAGGATTGTTCAGCACCAAATGATGACAACGTATCTGAAAGGTAAGAAACAGAAAAAGCTGTAAAATATATGGACATACAGGTGTATAGCTAGCAGATTCTGCTAATGATATGGCCACACACACACACACACACACACACACACACACACGTGCCTGTATGTATGTACAGACACATGGACACATCCAGATGTACATTCACATGCCGGGAGCTAAACACTGGACACAAAGAAACACAAATACCATGAATGGACTGGTGGCATGTGCAGTGTAACACATGTCTGAAAGTGAAAGATCCTGTGTTGGAACACCAATATGGCTGAGGAAATCAAAGAAATATGTATCAGGAAGGGGTAGCCTGTGACACATGTCTTTGACAATCGCTCTTTGGTGAATGGAAATTGGAGGTAAAATCATTGAGTAGCCAGCTTAGGAAATAAGTTATTGAGACCTTTCTCTTACCCAGTGAGCCTGATGCTAGCCCACAACAATATTAACCACCCCCCCCTCTATACTGCCAGGAGCACAGGCAATCAGATCATGGAACAATACGTAAGGCACACAATGCCTTAGGCCATTGCTCCAGTTGGAGAATTGGCAGTGTGGTGCAAGTGGTAGACTATTATGTTTGAGCAGAAGCAGCTCAGGGACCGTGCCCAGGTCTTGATTTCCAGGCCCAGGAATCGAAAAGATAAGTAGTTAGGTAGATAAGTAAATAATTAAACAAGGCAGAGGAGCTTGTGTATGGGCTCTAGGTCTTCCTCTCTCTCTCTCTCTCTCTCTCTCTCTCTCTCTCTCTCTCTCTCTCTCTCTCTCTCTCTCTCTCTCTCTCTCTCTCTCTCTCTCATCTTTTCTCCCTTCCTTTCTCTCCTCTGGTGTAAGAAACCGGGTTTTCCTAAGATGATATCCTCACCATATTACCTGACTTAAGAAAAATACAGAAATTCAGGAGTTATACAACTCTCAGGCTCAAACTACAGAGAACGAAAAAGCAAGAAAAAGAAAGCAGTGGATGGGGGATAGGGATGGGGATGGGCATCTTAAAAAGGGAAATTAAAGAGGAAGGATAAAAGCACAAAGCAGAGGAAGTAAGTTTTAGTTGAGGTCTCCACTCAAACGCGGCCACTGAGGCTGACTTACTGGAGATGGCATAAAGAGCTTTGGCTCCTTGGAGAAGGAATCTCAATGTGTTTTATTCTGCTGTACACATCACGTGGAAGTGACTCAGTTTTCCACCAGCACCTATTCCCTGGGTGTGTCTCTGTGTGTGTGTGTGTGTGTGTGTGTGTGTGTGTGTGTGTGTCAACAGTTTTGGTAGGAGGAGAGAAAAAAGGAGAAAATAGGCATGATGTGTCATTGCCTTCATTGGAGCCATTCATTCCTGCGGAATGTGTGGGTTGTGTTGTCTCTGAATTCCTGATGGTACTTTCCCATGCCTCATTTCATCCTAAACTGTCTACCTGCCTCTGCCTTACATTCTAGAAGGGAAGAGAAGCCTAGAAAATGCAACCTCTGTCTGAAGGGAGAAACCCTGCTTGTAAGGAATCAGCCAATTTGCTTTTTGCCTTGTTCTTTTCCTTGGCGATGGGCATGGAACACTGGGTCGCCTCACCTCATGGGAGGGTTCAGGGCCTACTCACCCCATGCCTAGGCTTCTTCCTTCATATTTTCATGAACCTCTTGTACTGATTTAATGGCCAATGAATCCAGGTCATCAACAGAGACCTGCTAGGTGTTTCTGTTTATATGTTTGTTTGCCTTTTTAGGATCCTACTATAATTAGGTGTGCTCCTTGGAATGACAACTAACCCCATGCTTTGGTTCCTGCTGTAACAGTTTTTGCACAGGTCTAGAAAGAGAAGTCTCATATTACATTAGCTACATGTTTGTTTCACTTTGAAGGGTGTAACAAATCTCTTCTATACCTCTTTTCCATATTCCTGGGTATGTTCAGTTCTTTGATGTATATATCCTCTCTAGGGCTTGGACATCAATGTATGCATAATATTTTCATTGTGTACTTAATGCCATCTCTTTGGAACTGTGGTTCTAAGGTTTCTGTGTATGGCTTCGTTACGGGCAGCATCGATATTCAGAAAGCCAATGAATCTATAGCATTAAGCCATGCTCCTTAATGCCCATATTCATAAA
Organism: Perognathus longimembris pacificus; assembly: GCF_023159225.1. NCBI lineage: Eukaryota > Metazoa > Chordata > Mammalia > Rodentia > Heteromyidae > Perognathus > Perognathus longimembris. The sequence continues at coordinate 23,657 of NW_025960875.1, read as the reverse complement.
CACTGGGTTCATTAATGAAATCAAAATTCAAATGAAAGAGATTGGACATTGACAGAGAGAGCCATGGAGCAAGAGAGAGAGAAATATAGACACAGAGAGAGAGACAGAGACACAGAGAGACAGAGAAAGGATTAGAGAGTGAGAGAGAGAATACGTGTGTGTGGGAACAGTGAAGTGCTCTGAATCTCTGGCTTCAATTCAGGACTTCAGGAATATTATGCTTTTGTGCTTATGACTGAGGCTCTGCTTCTTGAAGCACACTTGCAGTGTATCATTTTGCTGATTAATTGGAGATCGACCTCTGCAGAAACTTCTATGCTGGATGGCTTCCTATTGCTGTCCTTGGGTCTTGGCAAATTCTGTCGATGGAATTACACATATGAACGAAGAAAGGCGTGCACATCCATCCAAAGTTAGGGTGAAGGCTGAAGAGGAAGGGTCATTGAACTGGCAAGCCTAGGCATAAAGAATCACCTAACCATGGGCAGAAGTGTAGCAGGTACATGGCTCTGAGTTGAGAACTCCATACTGGAGAGAGGGGTGGCTAGGAGCGAAGAGCTCGAGATGTACTTCACTTGGCAGAGTCCTCGTGTAGCATACACGAGGCCCTAGTTTCCTTTCCTAGTAGCATTAAAACATGTGTGGTTTCTTCCCCCATTGTCCCACTTAATTTGTTGTGTGATTTTGATATGTCCACAGAGACGACTGCGGATTACAAGCCGTTGTCGTTGAGTCCAAAGAAGACAGTATCGATGGGTGAGTTGATTTCATCTGAGCCATCTATCATTTTGGAGTATGATGACTCTTCAGAGTCCACAGTACTGCCTCTCAGTATCTGCATGTAGTCACGAACGGTTGTGAAACCTAGTAGAAAATAACAGAGCAAGTGAAAAGACACTTGCACGTGGTCTGCTGTGAAGTCAAGTAGTATCACTGAAATCCTTAGCTTATCACAGTGCCTTTCAGCTACTCCCAATGAGCCAAGGGACCTGGGAAGGCCTTTCTGAAACCAAATGGTAGGCCCAGCAGACTGTAGAGCCCAGGCGAAAGAAGCTAATCAATCCTGAGTCGAACCTTCCGTCTTTTGAACACTGCCACCCTGAAGGGCCCACAATCACATTGAATGGGAAGTCCTGCTTCCATCCTGCTATTCCTTGTCCCTATGTGAGAGGCAGGACAGACAGGAGGGAATAGAGCGCACCTGCAACGCGGAAAAGTAGATGGCATGTAACTCTTGAGTTCCTGTGAAGTGAGTTGAACTTAAACAAGAAGAGGTCATTGTTTGACCTCAGGTTAGGTAGACGTTTTAGGTCTTTATTATTCTTAAATCTTGCATAAAAGGCGGGGAATGTGACCTAGCGATAGAGTGCTTACCTAGCACGCATGAAGCCCAGGGTTTGATTCCTCAGTACCACATAAACAGAAAAAGCCAGAAACGGTGTTGTGGCTCAAGTGGTAGAGTGCTAGCCTTGAGCAAAAGAAGCTCAGGGACAGTGCCCAGGCCCTGAGTTCTTGCCCAGGACTTACAAAACTACAAATACCATCTTGCATAAAAATCATCTTTTGCAGGTGTAAAACTTTCATTTTTCCCAAAAGCCTCTTTTCAGTTTCCATGCATGTATGGGTAGTGAACATACCTATACAAGTAAAGAAATGTGGACACTGAGATTTGCGAGGTTCGTGGCGAGATATCAAGCACTAGAAAATGCCATTAGCCTAGTTTCTACCTGTTCTCAACATAGTATCTGTAGGAAACGTTCTAAGTTTGTTTCTATGGATCAAACAAAATATGTCATGAAGGGAATGTTACATGTCCCTGTTGTGTTGGAGACACTGTGTAAGTATCAGCAAAATCTAAAGGGTATTTCATTCAGAATGCCTTGGTATGAGATTTGGTAGATTGCATGTGGGGACAAAAGAATCCTGGAAGAGCAAAACTCAAAAGAATTTTCAAAGACCAAGGAACCGGTAGAGGTTGGCAGAGACTAGAGGAACCTAGAGCACCAGGTGTGGCTGGTTCTCCAAGTTCCCACTCATCATCACTGCGGATGGAACCCCTGCGTCCAATTTTCCACTGTTCCATTTTATCCAACGGGTGGGAAGATAGCTGAGAAATGGCTGGGGGTAAGAAATTAGTCTGAGGACTTACTGAGGAATTCCTGAAGAGTAGGAAGGAAGATGTGTCCCTCTACATTGTAATGAAACTCGAGAAAATAGACTACACATTGGTATCAAGATGGTAGCTCCTTAAATATGCACTCATCATTTTCTTCTTTGCAAAATTTGAATGTTTTCATTACTGCCACACGAAAACTCACTTCTAGTAAAAGATGTCAGACTTGAATTAGGTCTACACAAACGAATATTCAAAGATTACTTAATACCAGATTCAGGGAAGGTAGTTATTGGACCCCCAAAAGTTATATTTATGAACAATATCTATGCATTCTTGTCCATATTGACAGCAGACAGCCCAAACCCAGCACACATTGTCCAGAGGCCCTCCTGCAGGTCTCTGGGTCTTTGTCCTTGTGTTAGAGCATGAAGCCTCTTAGGACGGTGAAATTTAGGTGTTGATGGAGGGACTCAAGGATGAAGAACTTAAATAGTATAGAAGGGATGTGTACTCAGGCAATACAATTGAATTGGGGGAAGAAAAATAGGGTGACAGAACCCTGATGCTCTTGTTTTTATAGTTTCATTGTCAACACCTGAGCAGACAGGTAGAGTAGGTAAACATGTTATTATACAGAGTAAGTGTGTTACCAAATATACAATTCAGCATACAGAAATGTGATATGCAACCTTGCAAGTCACTGATTTACATGGGGGTCAGGGTCCTACATTTGTAAGCTGTAGAGTCATGTCTAGAAAATGTAGAATTGTATGTGACCCTATGTATCTGATCATAAGCATGAGTGTGTACATCCACACATATACATGAACATATTTACATGGAAATTTCAACACACAAACACTTGAGTTGGCCATAGCTCAGTGTGTAGGGCACATGGTTGGAAGTGGGCAGGGTGAACCAAGGAGAGAAAGGGAAAAGAGGTTGTAATTTGTAAACTCATCCTCGGGAAGTTTTGGAATTTCAGTCTCTTTCTAACTGCATTTAACTTGTCACGGACAGATCTGTGGATGACTTCTTTCTTAGAAGGAAATGGGTAAAAAAGGAACAGGTCGTAAGCAATATGCATTCTGGAGTCATTATTCTTAGGAGCCTGAGAACCTTCTGAATTATGCTTTTTGTAAGACTCGAACGGACTGGACCAAAGGGGAGAATTGTAATGTACCTCCAATACTGTATCACCGAATTGTATTTTATCACCAAGTATATTTCTTTAGCTATCTGAAACTGCAATGTGGCCCTTATTCCAAATCAAGGGGGAGAAGAGAACCAAAGTTAGAGGGAAAAACGCATAGTCCACCCGTGAATTACCTGCAAAATGATTTGACTCAGAAGATGAAGTTTACAAAGAAGTGAGGCATCTGACTACATCTGTGTTTTTTGTTCCTATAGAAAATGTAAAGATGAGGATTGTTCAGCACCAAATGATGACAACGTATCTGAAAGGTAAGAAACAGAAAAAGCTGTAAAATATATGGACATACAGGTGTATAGCTAGCAGATTCTGCTAATGATATGGCCACACACACACACACACACACACACACACACACACACACGTGCCTGTATGTATGTACAGACACATGGACACATCCAGATGTACATTCACATGCCGGGAGCTAAACACTGGACACAAAGAAACACAAATACCATGAATGGACTGGTGGCATGTGCAGTGTAACACATGTCTGAAAGTGAAAGATCCTGTGTTGGAACACCAATATGGCTGAGGAAATCAAAGAAATATGTATCAGGAAGGGGTAGCCTGTGACACATGTCTTTGACAATCGCTCTTTGGTGAATGGAAATTGGAGGTAAAATCATTGAGTAGCCAGCTTAGGAAATAAGTTATTGAGACCTTTCTCTTACCCAGTGAGCCTGATGCTAGCCCACAACAATATTAACCACCCCCCCCCCCTCTATACTGCCAGGAGCACAGGCAATCAGATCATGGAACAATACGTAAGGCACACAATGCCTTAGGCCATTGCTCCAGTTGGAGAATTGGCAGTGTGGTGCAAGTGGTAGACTATTATGTTTGAGCAGAAGCAGCTCAGGGACCGTGCCCAGGTCTTGATTTCCAGGCCCAGGAATCGAAAAGATAAGTAGTTAGGTAGATAAGTAAATAATTAAACAAGGCAGAGGAGCTTGTGTATGGGCTCTAGGTCTTCCTCTCTCTCTCTCTCTCTCTCTCTCTCTCTCTCTCTCTCTCTCTCTCTCTCTCTCTCTCTCTCTCTCCTATCTTTTCTCCCTTCCTTTCTCTCCTCTGGTGTAAGAAACCGGGTTTTCCTAAGATGATATCCTCACCATATTACCTGACTTAAGAAAAATACAGAAATTCAGGAGTTATACAACTCTCAGGCTCAAACTACAGAGAACGAAAAAGCAAGAAAAAGAAAGCAGTGGATGGGGGATAGGGATGGGGATGGGCATCTTAAAAAGGGAAATTAAAGAGGAAGGATAAAAGCACAAAGCAGAGGAAGTAAGTTTTAGTTGAGGTCTCCACTCAAACGCGGCCACTGAGGCTGACTTACTGGAGATGGCATAAAGAGCTTTGGCTCCTTGGAGAAGGAATCTCAATGTGTTTTATTCTGCTGTACACATCACGTGGAAGTGACTCAGTTTTCCACCAGCACCTATTCCCTGGGTGTGTCTCTTGTGTGTGTGTGTGTGTGTGTGTGTGTGTGTGTGTGTGTGTCAACAGTTTTGGTAGGAGGAGAGAAAAAAGGAGAAAATAGGCATGATGTGTCATTGCCTTCATTGGAGCCATTCATTCCTGCGGAATGTGTGGGTTGTGTTGTCTCTGAATTCCTGATGGTACTTTCCCATGCCTCATTTCATCCTAAACTGTCTACCTGCCTCTGCCTTACATTCTAGAAGGGAAGAGAAGCCTAGAAAATGCAACCTCTGTCTGAAGGGAGAAACCCTGCTTGTAAGGAATCAGCCAATTTGCTTTTTGCCTTGTTCTTTTCCTTGGCGATGGGCATGGAACACTGGGTCGCCTCACCTCATGGGAGGGTTCAGGGCCTACTCACCCCATGCCTAGGCTTCTTCCTTCATATTTTCATGAACCTCTTGTACTGATTTAATGGCCAATGAATCCAGGTCATCAACAGAGACCTGCTAGGTGTTTCTGTTTATATGTTTGTTTGCCTTTTTAGGATCCTACTATAATTAGGTGTGCTCCTTGGAATGACAACTAACCCCATGCTTTGGTTCCTGCTGTAACAGTTTTTGCACAGGTCTAGAAAGAGAAGTCTCATATTACATTAGCTACATGTTTGTTTCACTTTGAAGGGTGTAACAAATCTCTTCTATACCTCTTTTCCATATTCCTGGGTATGTTCAGTTCTTTGATGTATATATCCTCTCTAGGGCTTGGACATCAATGTATGCATAATATTTTCATTGTGTACTTAATGCCATCTCTTTGGAACTGTGGTTCTAAGGTTTCTGTGTATGGCTTCGTTACGGGCAGCATCGATATTCAGAAAGCCAATGAATCTATAGCATTAAGCCATGCTCCTTAATGCCCATATTCATAAACACTGGGTTCATTAATGAAATCAAAATTCAAATGAAAGAGATTGGACATTGACAGAGAGAGCCATGGAGCAAGAGAGAGAGAAATATAGACACAGAGAGAGAGACAGAGACACAGAGAGACAGAGAAAGGATTAGAGAGTGAGAGAGAGAATACGTGTGTGTGGGAACAGTGAAGTGCTCTGAATCTCTGGCTTCAATTCAGGACTTCAGGAATATTATGCTTTTGTGCTTATGACTGAGGCTCTGCTTCTTGAAGCACACTTGCAGTGTATCATTTTGCTGATTAATTGGAGATCGACCTCTGCAGAAACTTCTATGCTGGATGGCTTCCTATTGCTGTCCTTGGGTCTTGGCAAATTCTGTCGATGGAATTACACATATGAACGAAGAAAGGCGTGCACATCCATCCAAAGTTAGGGTGAAGGCTGAAGAGGAAGGGTCATTGAACTGGCAAGCCTAGGCATAAAGAATCACCTAACCATGGGCAGAAGTGTAGCAGGTACATGGCTCTGAGTTGAGAACTCCATACTGGAGAGAGGGGTGGCTAGGAGCGAAGAGCTCGAGATGTACTTCACTTGGCAGAGTCCTCGTGTAGCATACACGAGGCCCTAGTTTCCTTTCCTAGTAGCATTAAAACATGTGTGGTTTCTTCCCCCATTGTCCCACTTAATTTGTTGTGTGATTTTGATATGTCCACAGAGACGACTGCGGATTACAAGCCGTTGTCGTTGAGTCCAAAGAAGACAGTATCGATGGGTGAGTTGATTTCATCTGAGCCATCTATCATTTTGGAGTATGATGACTCTTCAGAGTCCACAGTACTGCCTCTCAGTATCTGCATGTAGTCACGAACGGTTGTGAAACCTAGTAGAAAATAACAGAGCAAGTGAAAAGACACTTGCACGTGGTCTGCTGTGAAGTCAAGTAGTATCACTGAAATCCTTAGCTTATCACAGTGCCTTTCAGCTACTCCCAATGAGCCAAGGGACCTGGGAAGGCCTTTCTGAAACCAAATGGTAGGCCCAGCAGACTGTAGAGCCCAGGCGAAAGAAGCTAATCAATCCTGAGTCGAACCTTCCGTCTTTTGAACACTGCCACCCTGAAGGGCCCACAATCACATTGAATGGGAAGTCCTGCTTCCATCCTGCTATTCCTTGTCCCTATGTGAGAGGCAGGACAGACAGGAGGGAATAGAGCGCACCTGCAACGCGGAAAAGTAGATGGCATGTAACTCTTGAGTTCCTGTGAAGTGAGTTGAACTTAAACAAGAAGAGGTCATTGTTTGACCTCAGGTTAGGTAGACGTTTTAGGTCTTTATTATTCTTAAATCTTGCATAAAAGGCGGGGAATGTGACCTAGCGATAGAGTGCTTACCTAGCACGCATGAAGCCCAGGGTTTGATTCCTCAGTACCACATAAACAGAAAAAGCCAGAAACGGTGTTGTGGCTCAAGTGGTAGAGTGCTAGCCTTGAGCAAAAGAAGCTCAGGGACAGTGCCCAGGCCCTGAGTTCTTGCCCAGGACTTACAAAACTACAAATACCATCTTGCATAAAAATCATCTTTTGCAGGTGTAAAACTTTCATTTTTCCCAAAAGCCTCTTTTCAGTTTCCATGCATGTATGGGTAGTGAACATACCTATACAAGTAAAGAAATGTGGACACTGAGATTTGCGAGGTTCGTGGCGAGATATCAAGCACTAGAAAATGCCATTAGCCTAGTTTCTACCTGTTCTCAACATAGTATCTGTAGGAAACGTTCTAAGTTTGTTTCTATGGATCAAACAAAATATGTCATGAAGGGAATGTTACATGTCCCTGTTGTGTTGGAGACACTGTGTAAGTATCAGCAAAATCTAAAGGGTATTTCATTCAGAATGCCTTGGTATGAGATTTGGTAGATTGCATGTGGGGACAAAAGAATCCTGGAAGAGCAAAACTCAAAAGAATTTTCAAAGACCAAGGAACCGGTAGAGGTTGGCAGAGACTAGAGGAACCTAGAGCACCAGGTGTGGCTGGTTCTCCAAGTTCCCACTCATCATCACTGCGGATGGAACCCCTGCGTCCAATTTTCCACTGTTCCATTTTATCCAACGGGTGGGAAGATAGCTGAGAAATGGCTGGGGGTAAGAAATTAGTCTGAGGACTTACTGAGGAATTCCTGAAGAGTAGGAAGGAAGATGTGTCCCTCTACATTGTAATGAAACTCGAGAAAATAGACTACACATTGGTATCAAGATGGTAGCTCCTTAAATATGCACTCATCATTTTCTTCTTTGCAAAATTTGAATGTTTTCATTACTGCCACACGAAAACTCACTTCTAGTAAAAGATGTCAGACTTGAATTAGGTCTACACAAACGAATATTCAAAGATTACTTAATACCAGATTCAGGGAAGGTAGTTATTGGACCCCCAAAAGTTATATTTATGAACAATATCTATGCATTCTTGTCCATATTGACAGCAGACAGCCCAAACCCAGCACACATTGTCCAGAGGCCCTCCTGCAGGTCTCTGGGTCTTTGTCCTTGTGTTAGAGCATGAAGCCTCTTAGGACGGTGAAATTTAGGTGTTGATGGAGGGACTCAAGGATGAAGAACTTAAATAGTATAGAAGGGATGTGTACTCAGGCAATACAATTGAATTGGGGGAAGAAAAATAGGGTGACAGAACCCTGATGCTCTTGTTTTTATAGTTTCATTGTCAACACCTGAGCAGACAGGTAGAGTAGGTAAACATGTTATTATACAGAGTAAGTGTGTTACCAAATATACAATTCAGCATACAGAAATGTGATATGCAACCTTGCAAGTCACTGATTTACATGGGGGTCAGGGTCCTACATTTGTAAGCTGTAGAGTCATGTCTAGAAAATGTAGAATTGTATGTGACCCTATGTATCTGATCATAAGCATGAGTGTGTACATCCACACATATACATGAACATATTTACATGGAAATTTCAACACACAAACACTTGAGTTGGCCATAGCTCAGTGTGTAGGGCACATGGTTGGAAGTGGGCAGGGTGAACCAAGGAGAGAAAGGGAAAAGAGGTTGTAATTTGTAAACTCATCCTCGGGAAGTTTTGGAATTTCAGTCTCTTTCTAACTGCATTTAACTTGTCACGGACAGATCTGTGGATGACTTCTTTCTTAGAAGGAAATGGGTAAAAAAGGAACAGGTCGTAAGCAATATGCATTCTGGAGTCATTATTCTTAGGAGCCTGAGAACCTTCTGAATTATGCTTTTTGTAAGACTCGAACGGACTGGACCAAAGGGGAGAATTGTAATGTACCTCCAATACTGTATCACCGAATTGTATTTTATCACCAAGTATATTTCTTTAGCTATCTGAAACTGCAATGTGGCCCTTATTCCAAATCAAGGGGAGAAGAGAACCAAAGTTAGAGGGAAAAACGCATAGTCCACCCGTGAATTACCTGCAAAATGATTTGACTCAGAAGATGAAGTTTACAAAGAAGTGAGGCATCTGACTACATCTGTGTTTTTTGTTCCTATAGAAAATGTAAAGATGAGGATTGTTCAGCACCAAATGATGACAACGTATCTGAAAGGTAAGAAACAGAAAAAGCTGTAAAATATATGGACATACAGGTGTATAGCTAGCAGATTCTGCTAATGATATGGCCACACACACACACACACACACACACACACACACACGTGCCTGTATGTATGTACAGACACATGGACACATCCAGATGTACATTCACATGCCGGGAGCTAAACACTGGACACAAAGAAACACAAATACCATGAATGGACTGGTGGCATGTGCAGTGTAACACATGTCTGAAAGTGAAAGATCCTGTGTTGGAACACCAATATGGCTGAGGAAATCAAAGAAATATGTATCAGGAAGGGGTAGCCTGTGACACATGTCTTTGACAATCGCTCTTTGGTGAATGGAAATTGGAGGTAAAATCATTGAGTAGCCAGCTTAGGAAATAAGTTATTGAGACCTTTCTCTTACCCAGTGAGCCTGATGCTAGCCCACAACAATATTAACCACCCCCCCCCTCTATACTGCCAGGAGCACAGGCAATCAGATCATGGAACAATACGTAAGGCACACAATGCCTTAGGCCATTGCTCCAGTTGGAGAATTGGCAGTGTGGTGCAAGTGGTAGACTATTATGTTTGAGCAGAAGCAGCTCAGGGACCGTGCCCAGGTCTTGATTTCCAGGCCCAGGAATCGAAAAGATAAGTAGTTAGGTAGATAAGTAAATAATTAAACAAGGCAGAGGAGCTTGTGTATGGGCTCTAGGTCTTCCTCTCTCTCTCTCTCTCTCTCTCTCTCTCTCTCTCTCTCTCTCTCTCTCTCTCTCTCTCTCTCTCTATCTTTTCTCCCTTCCTTTCTCTCCTCTGGTGTAAGAAACCGGGTTTTCCTAAGATGATATCCTCACCATATTACCTGACTTAAGAAAAATACAGAAATTCAGGAGTTATACAACTCTCAGGCTCAAACTACAGAGAACGAAAAAGCAAGAAAAAGAAAGCAGTGGATGGGGGATAGGGATGGGGATGGGCATCTTAAAAAGGGAAATTAAAGAGGAAGGATAAAAGCACAAAGCAGAGGAAGTAAGTTTTAGTTGAGGTCTCCACTCAAACGCGGCCACTGAGGCTGACTCACTGGAGATGGCATAAAGAGCTTTGGCTCCTTGGAGAAGGAATCTCAATGTGTTTTATTCTGCTGTACACATCACGTGGAAGTGACTCAGTTTTCCACCAGCACCTATTCCCTGGGTGTGTCTCTTGTGTGTGTGTGTGTGTGTGTGTGTGTGTGTGTGTGTGTTCAACAGTTTTGGTAGGAGGAGAGAAAAAAGGAGAAAATAGGCATGATGTGTCATTGCCTTCATTGGAGCCATTCATTCCTGCGGAATGTGTGGGTTGTGTTGTCTCTGAATTCCTGATGGTACTTTCCCATGCCTCATTTCATCCTAAACTGTCTACCTGCCTCTGCCTTACATTCTAGAAGGGAAGAGAAGCCTAGAAAATGCAACCTCTGTCTGAAGGGAGAAACCCTGCTTGTAAGGAATCAGCCAATTTGCTTTTTGCCTTGTTCTTTTCCTTGGCGATGGGCATGGAACACTGGGTCGCCTCACCTCATGGGAGGGTTCAGGGCCTACTCACCCCATGCCTAGGCTTCTTCCTTCATATTTTCATGAACCTCTTGTACTGATTTAATGGCCAATGAATCCAGGTCATCAACAGAGACCTGCTAGGTGTTTCTGTTTATATGTTTGTTTGCCTTTTTAGGATCCTACTATAATTAGGTGTGCTCCTTGGAATGACAACTAACCCCATGCTTTGGTTCCTGCTGTAACAGTTTTTGCACAGGTCTAGAAAGAGAAGTCTCATATTACATTAGCTACATGTTTGTTTCACTTTGAAGGGTGTAACAAATCTCTTCTATACCTCTTTTCCATATTCCTGGGTATGTTCAGTTCTTTGATGTATATATCCTCTCTAGGGCTTGGACATCAATGTATGCATAATATTTTCATTGTGTACTTAATGCCATCTCTTTGGAACTGTGGTTCTAAGGTTTCTGTGTATGGCTTCGTTACGGGCAGCATCGATATTCAGAAAGCCAATGAATCTATAGCATTAAGCCATGCTCCTTAATGCCCATATTCATAAACACTGGGTTCATTAATGAAATCAAAATTCAAATGAAAGAGATTGGACATTGACAGAGAGAGCCATGGAGCAAGAGAGAGAGAAATATAGACACAGAGAGAGAGACAGAGACACAGAGAGACAGAGAAAGGATTAGAGAGTGAGAGAGAGAATACGTGTGTGTGGGAACAGTGAAGTGCTCTGAATCTCTGGCTTCAATTCAGGACTTCAGGAATATTATGCTTTTGTGCTTATGACTGAGGCTCTGCTTCTTGAAGCACACTTGCAGTGTATCATTTTGCTGATTAATTGGAGATCGACCTCTGCAGAAACTTCTATGCTGGATGGCTTCCTATTGCTGTCCTTGGGTCTTGGCAAATTCTGTCGATGGAATTACACATATGAACGAAGAAAGGCGTGCACATCCATCCAAAGTTAGGGTGAAGGCTGAAGAGGAAGGGTCATTGAACTGGCAAGCCTAGGCATAAAGAATCACCTAACCATGGGCAGAAGTGTAGCAGGTACATGGCTCTGAGTTGAGAACTCCATACTGGAGAGAGGGGTGGCTAGGAGCGAAGAGCTCGAGATGTACTTCACTTGGCAGAGTCCTCGTGTAGCATACACGAGGCCCTAGTTTCCTTTCCTAGTAGCATTAAAACATGTGTGGTTTCTTCCCCCATTGTCCCACTTAATTTGTTGTGTGATTTTGATATGTCCACAGAGACGACTGCGGATTACAAGCCGTTGTCGTTGAGTCCAAAGAAGACAGTATCGATGGGTGAGTTGATTTCATCTGAGCCATCTATCATTTTGGAGTATGATGACTCTTCAGAGTCCACAGTACTGCCTCTCAGTATCTGCATGTAGTCACGAACGGTTGTGAAACCTAGTAGAAAATAACAGAGCAAGTGAAAAGACACTTGCACGTGGTCTGCTGTGAAGTCAAGTAGTATCACTGAAATCCTTAGCTTATCACAGTGCCTTTCAGCTACTCCCAATGAGCCAAGGGACCTGGGAAGGCCTTTCTGAAACCAAATGGTAGGCCCAGCAGACTGTAGAGCCCAGGCGAAAGAAGCTAATCAATCCTGAGTCGAACCTTCCGTCTTTTGAACACTGCCACCCTGAAGGGCCCACAATCACATTGAATGGGAAGTCCTGCTTCCATCCTGCTATTCCTTGTCCCTATGTGAGAGGCAGGACAGACAGGAGGGAATAGAGCGCACCTGCAACGCGGAAAAGTAGATGGCATGTAACTCTTGAGTTCCTGTGAAGTGAGTTGAACTTAAACAAGAAGAGGTCATTGTTTGACCTCAGGTTAGGTAGACGTTTTAGGTCTTTATTATTCTTAAATCTTGCATAAAAGGCGGGGAATGTGACCTAGCGATAGAGTGCTTACCTAGCACGCATGAAGCCCAGGGTTTGATTCCTCAGTACCACATAAACAGAAAAAGCCAGAAACGGTGTTGTGGCTCAAGTGGTAGAGTGCTAGCCTTGAGCAAAAGAAGCTCAGGGACAGTGCCCAGGCCCTGAGTTCTTGCCCAGGACTTACAAAACTACAAATACCATCTTGCATAAAAATCATCTTTTGCAGGTGTAAAACTTTCATTTTTCCCAAAAGCCTCTTTTCAGTTTCCATGCATGTATGGGTAGTGAACATACCTATACAAGTAAAGAAATGTGGACACTGAGATTTGCGAGGTTCGTGGCGAGATATCAAGCACTAGAAAATGCCATTAGCCTAGTTTCTACCTGTTCTCAACATAGTATCTGTAGGAAACGTTCTAAGTTTGTTTCTATGGATCAAACAAAATATGTCATGAAGGGAATGTTACATGTCCCTGTTGTGTTGGAGACACTGTGTAAGTATCAGCAAAATCTAAAGGGTATTTCATTCAGAATGCCTTGGTATGAGATTTGGTAGATTGCATGTGGGGACAAAAGAATCCTGGAAGAGCAAAACTCAAAAGAATTTTCAAAGACCAAGGAACCGGTAGAGGTTGGCAGAGACTAGAGGAACCTAGAGCACCAGGTGTGGCTGGTTCTCCAAGTTCCCACTCATCATCACTGCGGATGGAACCCCTGCGTCCAATTTTCCACTGTTCCATTTTATCCAACGGGTGGGAAGATAGCTGAGAAATGGCTGGGGGTAAGAAATTAGTCTGAGGACTTACTGAGGAATTCCTGAAGAGTAGGAAGGAAGATGTGTCCCTCTACATTGTAATGAAACTCGAGAAAATAGACTACACATTGGTATCAAGATGGTAGCTCCTTAAATATGCACTCATCATTTTCTTCTTTGCAAAATTTGAATGTTTTCATTACTGCCACACGAAAACTCACTTCTAGTAAAAGATGTCAGACTTGAATTAGGTCTACACAAACGAATATTCAAAGATTACTTAATACCAGATTCAGGGAAGGTAGTTATTGGACCCCCAAAAGTTATATTTATGAACAATATCTATGCATTCTTGTCCATATTGACAGCAGACAGCCCAAACCCAGCACACATTGTCCAGAGGCCCTCCTGCAGGTCTCTGGGTCTTTGTCCTTGTGTTAGAGCATGAAGCCTCTTAGGACGGTGAAATTTAGGTGTTGATGGAGGGACTCAAGGATGAAGAACTTAAATAGTATAGAAGGGATGTGTACTCAGGCAATACAATTGAATTGGGGGAAGAAAAATAGGGTGACAGAACCCTGATGCTCTTGTTTTTATAGTTTCATTGTCAACACCTGAGCAGACAGGTAGAGTAGGTAAACATGTTATTATACAGAGTAAGTGTGTTACCAAATATACAATTCAGCATACAGAAATGTGATATGCAACCTTGCAAGTCACTGATTTACATGGGGGTCAGGGTCCTACATTTGTAAGCTGTAGAGTCATGTCTAGAAAATGTAGAATTGTATGTGACCCTATGTATCTGATCATAAGCATGAGTGTGTACATCCACACATATACATGAACATATTTACATGGAAATTTCAACACACAAACACTTGAGTTGGCCATAGCTCAGTGTGTAGGGCACATGGTTGGAAGTGGGCAGGGTGAACCAAGGAGAGAAAGGGAAAAGAGGTTGTAATTTGTAAACTCATCCTCGGGAAGTTTTGGAATTTCAGTCTCTTTCTAACTGCATTTAACTTGTCACGGACAGATCTGTGGATGACTTCTTTCTTAGAAGGAAATGGGTAAAAAAGGAACAGGTCGTAAGCAATATGCATTCTGGAGTCATTATTCTTAGGAGCCTGAGAACCTTCTGAATTATGCTTTTTGTAAGACTCGAACGGACTGGACCAAAGGGGAGAATTGTAATGTACCTCCAATACTGTATCACCGAATTGTATTTTATCACCAAGTATATTTCTTTAGCTATCTGAAACTGCAATGTGGCCCTTATTCCAAATCAAGGGGGAGAAGAGAACCAAAGTTAGAGGGAAAAACGCATAGTCCACCCGTGAATTACCTGCAAAATGATTTGACTCAGAAGATGAAGTTTACAAAGAAGTGAGGCATCTGACTACATCTGTGTTTTTTGTTCCTATAGAACATGTAAAGATGAGGATTGTTCAGCACCAAATGATGACAACGTATCTGAAAGGTAAGAAACAGAAAAAGCTGTAAAATATATGGACATACAGGTGTATAGCTAGCAGATTCTGCTAATGATATGGCCACACACACACACACACACACACACACACACACGTGCCTGTATGTATGTACAGACACATGGACACATCCAGATGTACATTCACATGCCGGGAGCTAAACACTGGACACAAAGAAACACAAATACCATGAATGGACTGGTGGCATGTGCAGTGTAACACATGTCTGAAAGTGAAAGATCCTGTGTTGGAACACCAATATGGCTGAGGAAATCAAAGAAATATGTATCAGGAAGGGGTAGCCTGTGACACATGTCTTTGACAATCGCTCTTTGGTGAATGGAAATTGGAGGTAAAATCATTGAGTAGCCAGCTTAGGAAATAAGTTATTGAGACCTTTCTCTTACCCAGTGAGCCTGATGCTAGCCCACAACAATATTAACCACCCCCCCCCCTATACTGCCAGGAGCACAGGCAATCAGATCATGGAACAATACGTAAGGCACACAATGCCTTAGGCCATTGCTCCAGTTGGAGAATTGGCAGTGTGGTGCAAGTGGTAGACTATTATGTTTGAGCAGAAGCAGCTCAGGGACCGTGCCCAGGTCTTGATTTCCAGGCCCAGGAATCGAAAAGATAAGTAGTTAGGTAGATAAGTAAATAATTAAACAAGGCAGAGGAGCTTGTGTATGGGCTCTAGGTCTTCCTCTCTCTCTCTCTCTCTCTCTCTCTCTCTCTCTCTCTCTCTCTCTTCTCTCCCTCTCCTATCTTTTCTCCCTTCCTTTCTCTCCTCTGGTGTAAGAAACCGGGTTTTCCTAAGATGATATCCTCACCATATTACCTGACTTAAGAAAAATACAGAAATTCAGGAGTTATACAACTCTCAGGCTCAAACTACAGAGAACGAAAAAGCAAAAAAAAAGAAAGCAGTGGATGGGGGATAGGGATGGGGATGGGCATCTTAAAAAGGGAAATTAAAGAGGAAGGATAAAAGCACAAAGCAGAGGAAGTAAGTTTTAGTTGAGGTCTCCACTCAAACGCGGCCACTGAGGCTGACTCACTGGAGATGGCATAAAGAGCTTTGGCTCCTTGGAGAAGGAATCTCAATGTGTTTTATTCTGCTGTACACATCACGTGGAAGTGACTCAGTTTTCCACCAGCACCTATTCCCTGGGTGTGTCTCTGTGTGTGTGTGTGTGTGTGTGTGTGTGTGTGTGTCAACAGTTTTGGTAGGAGGAGAGAAAAAAGGAGAAAATAGGCATGATGTGTCATTGCCTTCATTGGAGCCATTCATTCCTGCGGAATGTGTGGGTTGTGTTGTCTCTGAATTCCTGATGGTACTTTCCCATGCCTCATTTCATCCTAAACTGTCTACCTGCCTCTGCCTTACATTCTAGAAGGGAAGAGAAGCCTAGAAAATGCAACCTCTGTCTGAAGGGAGAAACCCTGCTTGTAAGGAATCAGCCAATTTGCTTTTTGCCTTGTTCTTTTCCTTGGCGATGGGCATGGAACACTGGGTCGCCTCACCTCATGGGAGGGTTCAGGGCCTACTCACCCCATGCCTAGGCTTCTTCCTTCATATTTTCATGAACCTCTTGTACTGATTTAATGGCCAATGAATCCAGGTCATCAACAGAGACCTGCTAGGTGTTTCTGTTTATATGTTTGTTTGCCTTTTTAGGATCCTACTATAATTAGGTGTGCTCCTTGGAATGACAACTAACCCCATGCTTTGGTTCCTGCTGTAACAGTTTTTGCACAGGTCTAGAAAGAGAAGTCTCATATTACATTAGCTACATGTTTGTTTCACTTTGAAGGGTGTAACAAATCTCTTCTATACCTCTTTTCCATATTCCTGGGTATGTTCAGTTCTTTGATGTATATATCCTCTCTAGGGCTTGGACATCAATGTATGCATAATATTTTCATTGTGTACTTAATGCCATCTCTTTGGAACTGTGGTTCTAAGGTTTCTGTGTATGGCTTCGTTACGGGCAGCATCGATATTCAGAAAGCCAATGAATCTATAGCATTAAGCCATGCTCCTTAATGCCCATATTCATAAACACTGGGTTCATTAATGAAATCAAAATTCAAATGAAAGAGATTGGACATTGACAGAGAGAGCCATGGAGCAAGAGAGAGAGAAATATAGACACAGAGAGAGAGACAGAGACACAGAGAGACAGAGAAAGGATTAGAGAGTGAGAGAGAGAATACGTGTGTGTGGGAACAGTGAAGTGCTCTGAATCTCTGGCTTCAATTCAGGACTTCAGGAATATTATGCTTTTGTGCTTATGACTGAGGCTCTGCTTCTTGAAGCACACTTGCAGTGTATCATTTTGCTGATTAATTGGAGATCGACCTCTGCAGAAACTTCTATGCTGGATGGCTTCCTATTGCTGTCCTTGGGTCTTGGCAAATTCTGTCGATGGAATTACACATATGAACGAAGAAAGGCGTGCACATCCATCCAAAGTTAGGGTGAAGGCTGAAGAGGAAGGGTCATTGAACTGGCAAGCCTAGGCATAAAGAATCACCTAACCATGGGCAGAAGTGTAGCAGGTACATGGCTCTGAGTTGAGAACTCCATACTGGAGAGAGGGGTGGCTAGGAGCGAAGAGCTCGAGATGTACTTCACTTGGCAGAGTCCTCGTGTAGCATACACGAGGCCCTAGTTTCCTTTCCTAGTAGCATTAAAACATGTGTGGTTTCTTCCCCCATTGTCCCACTTAATTTGTTGTGTGATTTTGATATGTCCACAGAGACGACTGCGGATTACAAGCCGTTGTCGTTGAGTCCAAAGAAGACAGTATCGATGGGTGAGTTGATTTCATCTGAGCCATCTATCATTTTGGAGTATGATGACTCTTCAGAGTCCACAGTACTGCCTCTCAGTATCTGCATGTAGTCACGAACGGTTGTGAAACCTAGTAGAAAATAACAGAGCAAGTGAAAAGACACTTGCACGTGGTCTGCTGTGAAGTCAAGTAGTATCACTGAAATCCTTAGCTTATCACAGTGCCTTTCAGCTACTCCCAATGAGCCAAGGGACCTGGGAAGGCCTTTCTGAAACCAAATGGTAGGCCCAGCAGACTGTAGAGCCCAGGCGAAAGAAGCTAATCAATCCTGAGTCGAACCTTCCTTCTTTTGAACACTGCCACCCTGAAGGGCCCACAATCACATTGAATGGGAAGTCCTGCTTCCATCCTGCTATTCCTTGTCCCTATGTGAGAGGCAGGACAGACAGGAGGGAATAGAGCGCACCTGCAACGCGGAAAAGTAGATGGCATGTAACTCTTGAGTTCCTGTGAAGTGAGTTGAACTTAAACAAGAAGAGGTCATTGTTTGACCTCAGGTTAGGTAGACGTTTTAGGTCTTTATTATTCTTAAATCTTGCATAAAAGGCGGGGAATGTGACCTAGCGATAGAGTGCTTACCTAGCACGCATGAAGCCCAGGGTTTGATTCCTCAGTACCACATAAACAGAAAAAGCCAGAAACGGTGTTGTGGCTCAAGTGGTAGAGTGCTAGCCTTGAGCAAAAGAAGCTCAGGGACAGTGCCCAGGCCCTGAGTTCTTGCCCAGGACTTACAAAACTACAAATACCATCTTGCATAAAAATCATCTTTTGCAGGTGTAAAACTTTCATTTTTCCCAAAAGCCTCTTTTCAGTTTCCATGCATGTATGGGTAGTGAACATACCTATACAAGTAAAGAAATGTGGACACTGAGATTTGCGAGGTTCGTGGCGAGATATCAAGCACTAGAAAATGCCATTAGCCTAGTTTCTACCTGTTCTCAACATAGTATCTGTAGGAAACGTTCTAAGTTTGTTTCTATGGATCAAACAAAATATGTCATGAAGGGAATGTTACATGTCCCTGTTGTGTTGGAGACACTGTGTAAGTATCAGCAAAATCTAAAGGGTATTTCATTCAGAATGCCTTGGTATGAGATTTGGTAGATTGCATGTGGGGACAAAAGAATCCTGGAAGAGCAAAACTCAAAAGAATTTTCAAAGACCAAGGAACCGGTAGAGGTTGGCAGAGACTAGAGGAACCTAGAGCACCAGGTGTGGCTGGTTCTCCAAGTTCCCACTCATCATCACTGCGGATGGAACCCTGCGTCCAATTTTCCACTGTTCCATTTTATCCAACGGGTGGGAAGATAGCTGAGAAATGGCTGGGGGTAAGAAATTAGTCTGAGGACTTACTGAGGAATTCCTGAAGAGTAGGAAGGAAGATGTGTCCCTCTACATTGTAATGAAACTCGAGAAAATAGACTACACATTGGTATCAAGATGGTAGCTCCTTAAATATGCACTCATCGTTTTCTTCTTTGCAAAATTTGAATGTTTTCATTACTGCCACACGAAAACTCACTTCTAGTAAAAGATGTCAGACTTGAATTAGGTCTACACAAACGAATATTCAAAGATTACTTAATACCAGATTCAGGGAAGGTAGTTATTGGACCCCCAAAAGTTATATTTATGAACAATATCTATGCATTCTTGTCCATATTGACAGCAGACAGCCCAAACCCAGCACACATTGTCCAGAGGCCCTCCTGCAGGTCTCTGGGTCTTTGTCCTTGTGTTAGAGCATGAAGCCTCTTAGGACGGTGAAATTTAGGTGTTGATGGAGGGACTCAAGGATGAAGAACTTAAATAGTATAGAAGGGATGTGTACTCAGGCAATACAATTGAATTGGGGGAAGAAAAATAGGGTGACAGAACCCTGATGCTCTTGTTTTTATAGTTTCATTGTCAACACCTGAGCAGACAGGTAGAGTAGGTAAACATGTTATTATACAGAGTAAGTGTGTTACCAAATATACAATTCAGCATACAGAAATGTGATATGCAACCTTGCAAGTCACTGATTTACATGGGGGTCAGGGTCCTACATTTGTAAGCTGTAGAGTCATGTCTAGAAAATGTAGAATTGTATGTGACCCTATGTATCTGATCATAAGCATGAGTGTGTACATCCACACATATACATGAACATATTTACATGGAAATTTCAACACACAAACACTTGAGTTGGCCATAGCTCAGTGTGTAGGGCACATGGTTGGAAGTGGGCAGGGTGAACCAAGGAGAGAAAGGGAAAAGAGGTTGTAATTTGTAAACTCATCCTCGGGAAGTTTTGGAATTTCAGTCTCTTTCTAACTGCATTTAACTTGTCACGGACAGATCTGTGGATGACTTCTTTCTTAGAAGGAAATGGGTAAAAAAGGAACAGGTCGTAAGCAATATGCATTCTGGAGTCATTATTCTTAGGAGCCTGAGAACCTTCTGAATTATGCTTTTTGTAAGACTCGAACGGACTGGACCAAAGGGGAGAATTGTAATGTACCTCCAATACTGTATCACCGAATTGTATTTTATCACCAAGTATATTTCTTTAGCTATCTGAAACTGCAATGTGGCCCTTATTCCAAATCAAGGGGGAGAAGAGAACCAAAGTTAGAGGGAAAAACGCATAGTCCACCCGTGAATTACCTGCAAAATGATTTGACTCAGAAGATGAAGTTTACAAAGAAGTGAGGCATCTGACTACATCTGTGTTTTTTGTTCCTATAGAACATGTAAAGATGAGGATTGTTCAGCACCAAATGATGACAACGTATCTGAAAGGTAAGAAACAGAAAAAGCTGTAAAATATATGGACATACAGGTGTATAGCTAGCAGATTCTGCTAATGATATGGCCACACACACACACACACACACACACACACACACGTGCCTGTATGTATGTACAGACACATGGACACATCCAGATGTACATTCACATGCCGGGAGCTAAACACTGGACACAAAGAACACAAATACCATGAATGACTGGTGGCATGTGCAGTGTAACACATGTCTGAAAGTGAAAGATCCTGTGTTGGAACACCAATATGGCTGAGGAAATCAAAGAAATATGTATCAGGAAGGGGTAGCCTGTGACACATGTCTTTGACAATCGCTCTTTGGTGAATGGAAATTGGAGGTAAAATCATTGAGTAGCCAGCTTAGGAAATAAGTTATTGAGACCTTTCTCTTACCCAGTGAGCCTGATGCTAGCCCACAACAATATTAACCACCCCCCCCCCTCTATACTGCCAGGAACACAGGCAATCAGATCATGGAACAATACGTAAGGCACCACAATGCCTTAGGCCATTGCTCCAGTTGGAGAATTGGCAGTGTGGTGCAAGTGGTAGACTATTATGTTTGAGCAGAAGCAGCTCAGGGACCGTGCCCAGGTCTTGATTTCCAGGCCCAGGAATCGAAAAGATAAGTAGTTAGGTAGATAAGTAAATAATTAAACAAGGCAGAGGAGCTTGTGTATGGGCTCTAGGTCTTCCTCTCTCTCTCTCTCTCTCTCTCTCTCTCTCTCTCTCTCTCTCTCTCTCTTTCTCCTCTCCTATCTTTTCTCCTTCCTTTCTCTCCTCTGGTGTAAGAAACCGGGTTTCTAAGATGATATCCTCACCATATTACCTGACTTAAGAAAAATACAGAAATTCAGGAGTTATACAACTCTCAGGCTCAAACTACAGAGAACGAAAAAGCAAGAAAAAGAAAGCAGTGGATGGGGATAGGGATGGGGATGGGCATCTTAAAAAGGGAAATTAAAGAGGAAGGATAAAAGCACAAAGCAGAGGAAGTAAGTTTTAGTTGAGGTCTCCACTCAAACGCGGCCACTGAGGCTGACTCACTGGAGATGGCATAAAGAGCTTTGGCTCCTTGGAGAAGGAATCTCAATGTGTTTTATTCTGCTGTACACATCACGTGGAAGTGACTCAGTTTTCCACCAGCACCTATTCCCCTGGGTGTGTCTCTGTGTGTGTGTGTGTGTGTGTGTGTGTGTGTGTGTGGTTCAACAGTTTTGGTAGGAGGAGAGAAAAATGGAGAAAATAGGCATGATGTGTCATTGCCTTCATTGGAGCCATTCATTCCTGCGGAATGTGTGGGTTGTGTTGTCTCTGAATTCTGATGGTACTTTCCCATGCCTCATTTCATCCTAAACTGTCTACTGCCTCTGCCTTACATTCTAGAAGGGAAGAGAAGCCTAGAAAATGCAACCTCTGTCTGAAGGGAGAAACCCTGCTTGTAAGGAATCAGCCAATTTGCTTTTTGCCTTGTTCTTTTCCTGGCGATGGGCATGGAACACTGGGTCGCCTCACCTCATGGGAGGGTTCAGGGCCTACTCACCCCATGCCTAGGCTTCTTCCTTCATATTTTCATGAACCTCTTGTACTGATTTAATGGCCAATGAATCCAGGTCATCACAGAGACCTGCTAGGTGTTTCTGTTTATATGTTTGTTTGCCTTTTAGGATCCTACTATAATTAGGTGTGCTCCTTGGAATGACAACTAACCCCATGCTTTGGTTCCTGCTGTAACAGTTTTTGCACAGGTCTAGAAAGAGAAGTCTCATATTAGCATTAGCTACATGTTTGTTTCACTTTGAAGGGTGTAACAAATCTCTTCTATACCTCTTTTCCATATTCCTGGGTATGTTCAGTTCTTTGATGTATATATCCTCTCTAGGGCTTGGACATCAATGTATGCATAATATTTTCATTGTGTACTTAATGCCATCTCTTTGGAACTGTGGTTCTAAGGTTTCTGTGTATGGCTTCGTTACGGGCAGCATCGATATCAGAAAGCCAATGAATCTATAGCATAAGTCATGCACCTTAATGCCCATATTCATAACACTGGGTTCATTAATGAAATCAAAATTCAAATGAAAGAGATTGGACATTGACAGAGAGAGCCATGGAGCAAGAGAGAGAGAAATATAGACACAGAGAGAGAGACAGAGACACAGAGAGACAGAGAAAGGATTAGAGAGTGAGAGAGAGAATACGTGTGTGTGGGAACAGTGAAGTGCTCTGAATCTCTGGCTTCAATTCAGGACTTCAGGAATATTATGCTTTTGTGCTTATGACTGAGGCTCTGCTTCTTGAAGCACACTTGCAGTGTATCATTTTGCTGATTAATTGGAGATCGACCTCTGCAGAAACTTCTATGCTGGATGGCTTCCTATTGCTGTCCTTGGGTCTTGGCAAATTCTGTCGATGGAATTACACATATGAACGAAGAAAGGCGTGCACATCCATCCAAAGTTAGGGTGAAGGCTGAAGAGGAAGGGTCATTGAACTGGCAAGCCTAGGCATAAGAATCACCTAACCATGGGCAGAAGTGTAGCAGGTACATGGCTCTGAGTTGAGAACTCCAAACTGGAGAGAGGGGTGGCTAGGAGCGAAGAGCTCGAGATGTACTTCATTTGGCAGAGTCCTCGTGTAGCATACACGAGGCCCTAGTTTCCTTTCCTAGTAGCATTAAAACATGTGTGGTTTCTTCCCCCATTGTCCCACTTAATTTGTTGTGTGATTTTGATATGTCCACAGAGACGACTGCGGATTACAAGCCGTTGTCGTTGAGTCCAAAGAACACAGTATCGATGGGTGAGTTGATTTCATCTGAGCCATCTATCATTTTGGAGTATGATGACTCTTCAGAGTCCACAGTACTGCCTCTCAGTATCTGCATGTAGTCACGAACGGTTGTGAACCTAGTAGAAAATAACAGAGCAAGTGAAAAGACACTTGCACGTGGTCTGCTGTGAAGTCAAGTAGTATCACTGAAATCCTTAGCTTATCACAGTGCCTTTCAGCTACTCCCAATGAGCCAAGGGACCTGGGAAGGCCTTT